>NC_091532.1:9511420-9818240 GCF_041682495.2 Bombus fervidus
TCGCGTGGGAGCACGAGGATACTAAACTCGTGCTCCCTTAATGCAACTGATTTAAAGGTCCATGACTCAAGTACTTCGGAAGTTCCGCACAAACTAGCTTCCATAATAAATTTTTACTTAAATCAAGCTATACACCGGTTTTTTAAGGATTTTACGGTCCTTTAATTTAGTGGAAGGTTCGCGTACAATGCACCGTGAATTCGTACATACACGTGAAACTATCGTGACGATTTTATCAAGTTCACCGTGTAATCGTGTTTCAATCATGCATCGACTAACTGAACAACAACATTGCGAACACAACAGGGATAACCCGAGCAAATACGAAATGAAAGCTTATCGGTTTAAATATAACCGTGCACCGGTGGTTATAAATGTCGTAAAAGAAAAGTAAACCGACAACTTTCGTTCACAATACAGTTGGTCCTATTAGTAGATCACGTAATCAAAAAATGCGTAAATGAAAGCACGAACGTCGGAAACGTGGTAGTGACCAGAAAAACCATGTGAAGTAGAGAAATGCAGGGTAGTGGAAAATAAAATGAGATATCATGGTCCAGGATGAATTGATATAGAACAATTCCTCGATCCTGGTTGCGAGTACCTGGCCGCGTGGAATGAACACGTAGAGGCAGCTGTATATCTGTAATCACGCAGGTGTGAGTGACATCTACGAATATCTGAGTATGACGCGCAGGCGCCTCCACCTGTAGATACGCGAGGCTAAATACTAGATTTATCCGTCGGTGGAACAGACCGCTCGACGGAGTATGCGGATCAATAGAATTATCTTTTTTTCCTTTTCTCGCAAAAGAACGGATCCTTTTACCCGGCACTTTTTACCATTTGGTCTCAACGTTCGGGGTCACGGAATCATGCAGCGCACCGTCGTGCGTTGTAGCTTGCAGAGAACTAACTAACGACGAGAAGATCGATAAAATTACGTATCTCATTGAAAGAGTTCGCATTCGTGTCGCTCCTACTCTTTTCTTTCACTCGCCATAAGGAAACTCAATCCCTCGATCGTAGACATCGTAGAATTGTTCTTCTTTGAACGACTCATCCTTTTGCTTTCTACTACTTCAACGATCCACATCAAGGGAGAAGTATCTTGAAGATAGATTGATGCTTTTTCACGATTTTCATTTGTGTCGAATGAAAGAAAGGAATACACGATCTCTTGGCGTATCGAAGTATGTGATGAGAAAATGAAGCAATACTCGCTATATATGATATATTTCCGAATTTTGACAAACGATCTTTAAGAAAATGGATTTTGCAAGCTCAGACTGTGACTTAAAAGGCAATTTAAGTCTCTTTCGAGAAATATTTCTTTTAATTAAAATTATCCACCGTTCGCTAGAACGAAAATTAATTTGGATACGGAAGAAAATATAGGCAAAATACGTGGTATCATCGTCGTTTAGTTGTTTTTATGATAGAGGCTTGTTTAATCAAAACCGCTGATGTTTTTATTTATTCAACTCCATACAATATATCGCTGTGTATCGAGTAGCGGTACACTAGGCGGGAAATAATCGATCTGTTGCAAAACTTTTGATAGTTGCCACAAAATGTTCTCTTGTAAATAAACGAATAGTCGAACGTTTTATTTTCAAGGCATATAAAGGATGAAAAATCCGAGTGATCTCGTTAAACAATTTCACAGGGTCTGGCTTGGGCGACAGTTGCAACTACAATACTGTTCGTTTCATCCTCGCATTTACCTCGTATTATCTCGTGCTCATTGCTGTCGTGGCCGTTTTCATTGTTCTTATTATTGTTTCCCATGCACGACGACGATCCCTCCATTAATATCACGGCCACCGCCAACTCCCGCCCACATCCCCCAGCGTCATTAACATTAGCATTTTTATGATTATTAAGGTCCATAAGCATTATTATTTTCGCCGGTGGTTTCTGAAGACGGGAAAACACGAGCGGAACGCATCACAGTATTCCGTTATGAATTGCATTACCTTTTCAAAACAGCCATGCATTATACATACGTACGCAGGAGTCACATGCAGAACGATAATGCCACCCCCGTGGTCCAGCTGTACTGGTCCTGGACGCGTGAAATGTGCAACACGGAATAGAAGAAAATAGGGAAACGCGATGGAATAGACGTCTGTCGGCCGTACAATGGTCGCCGTCGGGTCAAAAGTTCAGAACTTTTGTCATGTAACTACATATGTAGCTGAACTAGGAGTCGTATTGATCTCGAGCGAGAGCTGGACGAACGAAGTTCTTGGAGATTTAACGAGAGGCTCTTGGCGATGAGCTGCTTTCCAAACAATACTTCGTATGCGCTACTAGGAAGTCCGAATGAGCGCGCTTATGCTCGAAAGTAACTCCGTGCACCGCACACCACCGGTTCGCACATCGCGTCGCTCGCCAACTTGCAACCTCTCCTCTTTCCTTCCCTTTCTTCCTCTTTTCTTTTTTTTTTTTTTTTTTTTTTTTCGAGCCGAGTCGGCTTTGAGTCACCACTGCTCTCTACGCCATTATCACCGGCTTTTTGGTCGCCTTCGGAGCTCGATCCACATAATGCCTATGCTTTTACCTCTCTTTACGACCTACGAAACGAGCCGGAAATGTCACAGCCGCGGTTTGTCGTTCCCTTCTATTCTGGTTGCGCTTTAGCGCACGGTGTAATGTCTCCTTTGATCGTCTCTCGGTGGATCTCGCGTTCTTCCTTCCCTTTTGCTAGATTAAACCTCGAACTGTTGCTTCGAAAGTCGATCGTTTACCATGATGATGCTTTTCCTTCTTTGATTCCACTGCAATATTCTATTTCCATGATGCAGTTCCAAGGGGCAAGCGTGTATTTTACGGATAACAGTTGGTCTTTCACCTCTGTTTTACCTCGTATATATGGGATCAGTAAGTAATAATGAAACCTGGACAGCTGCTGGTAAACTTTATTGGTGTATAAGTGTAATTAGAATTTTAGTAAATGTGAGCATGAAATTGAGCGATCTAGTGTAATACTACTATATAATTCTACGTAATTACACCCGTAAATATACGTAAATTACAACCGTGCGTATAAATTCTTTTTTTAAAGACATATTTCGAAATAAGACCCGCTAATGCATAACTTAGGCACACGCTAACGCCTAATAACTAGTCTGATGTATCACTGTCAAGGCGTTAAGCTGTGCAAGACTGTGACCATATTTATAGTTATTGTAAGCCCGTACCGCGCTGTACAATCATAATTCTCTTCTAATTAAATCGTTAACTCCGCTGCAACGCGCTTCTTTTCAGTGACTCAAATTTTCTTGACAGTAGATAATTCAAGAATAGTGAGTAGCATATATGAAGGAAACTTACAAATTAGAAACGTGTATGCATATGGTCAAGAGAAGAACAATGAAACAAAGTAAATCTGATTTTTCCAGTCATATCGGATCAACGAACGACCTTTCTCCGTACATATATGCGATTCAAATTTATTCCATCGCCTCGAGGCGACGGTAAAAGACACATCAGAGGCGCGCACAGACAGAATGTGTCTTATCGATCCGTTCTATTGCGATGGTCATAACAAATTCATAGAGGAAAATACTCGACGATGCCGAGGGAATGGCAGAAATACACGGCGCATAGTGTGAGGACGCAGACACTGATTTCATCTCTTATCGTTAATCAATACACGAGAGAATTACCGGAGAAACGTAGAAAAGTGATTCTCTGTGAAATCGTTTCCGACTAAGGTATAACCGTAATTGAAGGTAACCAGAATCGATAAATGTCATGTCCGAATAGGATCGTAAAAAAAAAACGTTAATTTTCCATGACATTCTTGTTTGAATATAAATAACCTTAGCTCGATACGAGAGCAATGATTTATCCCTCTATTTGAGCTACTTTGCATTTTAATTTAGACGACAAATTTTACCCAACGAATTATTGCGTGATTTTTTAGAAATACATTTTTACGTCTCTGAAATATAACATTCATCGATTACCATTTTCCATTTTTAGCGCATTCTTCTTCCAAAACGATGATACTGCGTACCTAATAAAAAACTAGTCTCTACGCTGTTATTATCGGCTACCTATCACCCGAGAATAACTGTCGAAGATAAAAATACTATAGGCCAGTAGCCGTACATACGGTAAAACAATGTCCTGTCCAGCTATAAATATGAAAAGTCGCTATAACTGCGCTGCCTTCGTGTCATACTTATGGAAACTCGTAGTGTATTTTTGCCCGACTTTACGATAGCCTGTAGTTTCGTGCAATGTTTTCTTTCTTTCTCTTTTTCCTTTCCTCTCTGTCTGCCTAAAAATAAACGGGGGTGGTACCAACGGTAATCTAGAACATAGATGAACAATATCGTAGAACGAACACGTGGAGAGCAGAAATGCCGCCGGTATTTATAAAGCGTATAATCTATGCGCGATATCTATCGCGTAGCTAATACAAATCTGCGAAATATTACACGATTGCAAACACGACCAGTTACGTGTTTTCTCAGTACGGCGAGCAGCCAGCATGTAATTACTACATCGTTAAAGCTTCAGTAACCGTTGTTGCGCCGATGATTAATTTCCGCCGTTTCGTTGAATAATTCGCGCGATATGCAAGCGCCGCGTGTCGGAACGCGACGAGTGAAAGTGGCTGCCGCGTGTACGCAAAATACGCGCGACCATCATTACTGAACACGGACCAATAATGATCACCTGATGAAAATTTACAGGAGCCTCATGCATACCGAACGCGGAACGTGCCGAAATTATCTGAAATCGTTTCGTTTTCGACGATTGCATGCTCGTTAATTAACATTGGTTTAGGCTCGATTAGAAGCGTTTTGCCTCTGATTAATCGATATTAAAGTCTATTTATTGCCGAGAAATTGACGCTTATTTCTCGATAATTACATTTCTACAAAAGAAGTGACATTTTAAGGAATAAAGAGATGGACAACACAGAGTACCAACCGGAAATAACCGTGCTGTATATGGGTGTACGCCCGAATACATAGGCTAAACACGGTTCATTACTGCAGCATTCATTACGTACCTTCCGAAACGACGACCCTTCGCTGGTGCTTTCACCGTTAAAGCAAGGTAGAACAAGGTCGCTTTTCGACAACTCTTCCAGACTCCTTGAATAAATGAACAACGCGATGCGTAACAAGCCTCGCTATCGTATTTTCGAAAATGCTCTTGAAACGTTACTTTTCACGTTTAGAAATATAGTAGTACATGGTATCGAATAAATAATTTTCACGTCCTATATAACGCTGTGGCAGAATTTGGAGCTTGCAAACGGTGAACCATGTTTAAAGTTTGTTGTCAGCTCAGCGCTGACGGTTGTGTGTATGCTACAACGGGAAATTCGTAAAGTTCCTTGGTAAAGTAAGCCTTATTTCGTTTCATTTGCAAATGCTATTTGCATTTCGAGACGAACTTCCGTGAAGGTATTCTGTTCGTTTTCGTTTCATTCGTTGTACTCTGTAGCACGCTACAGTATATAGTATACCATCGTAAATATTCAATATCCTCGCTAATTAACGCGAATCTATCTCGATTACGTTCTACGACCAACGAACGAATGTTTTTTCAGCGTCATTTAATATTTGAACAGATTGTCCGATTTAGCTGTGATCGGTTTCATTATAAAAACACTTGCGGTGGCTTTAATTCGAGAGAAACATAAGTACGGTAGATACACGTAGAGGAACCTATTTGCTCCTACATAAACATCGGCCTAGCATTATACGCGTACGTGTTCACCCATATACCTGACCTGGCCTGATACGCGATGCGAAAACGCGCTAAATAAACCTGGAATGATAACAGCAAAAGGATTCGCGTGACGTCCGAAGCATATAAATCCCTCTACAAATACGAAAATATACAAAAGCATTTAAATAAAAAGAACATTTCCACCCCACATTTTTGCTTTATAAAAATAATATTTGGTATCCGAGGTTGCTGTTTTTTCTCCTTGCAGTCATATAAAAAAAAATTAGTATGTATAGTAAATGGACGCGATACAGTGAGATCGCAAAATCGGTCAGTAAAATATATAACACAGTTGAAATACGTAATTTGAAGAACATAAGCAATTACCCAGAGTTTCGTCCAGGATTATACTATGTCGACTCAGGATCAGTTCAAATTTTACAAAATTCTGACTTCTATCAATTTTATGACTTATCATTGTACTGACAGAAATTTCAGAAAGCTGACGTACATAAGTGCCAGCGTGCATACAAAATGCACATAACCCTAGCTGCAGTTAGATCAACTAGTGACCCTATTTTAACGCTTCGTTTTACGACCTGGCTATATCGCTCCCGATACGAAATCTTCTCAGTGTCTCCGATGTCCCCAAAGGCTGTCCGTTCCATCGCCCTTCTTCAGTATCGTTCGATCGACCAGCTCTTTCTTCGGTGTTTTTAAATTGTACGCCAAGCCTAAGCGCGCCATCAGCTCTATAAAACCGGTGGTAGGATTCAGGCCATATGCGCCCAGTTCCGCAGCCTTGTAATCCCACGGGAAAGAATGATGGTAATTATGCCAACCTTCACCCAGCGCGAAGAAAGAAACGGTTGGGTTTTCCGTTGGCTTGACCCTCCTGCAGCCGAGTAGAAACGGGGTTAAATCGCGTTTGAAAAACGGCTCCGTCGTCGTTCGCAAGTTTTAATTAACTTGGCCCCGTGATCAGGTAGCGCGGCGTGAGTCGCGCCAAAACTTGCCTGTTATACGGTCGATTTCCCCACATGTGGGCGAAACTGTTCACGATAAAAGTGGCGTGCAACGACCAGACGTAGCGAATGAGCATCGCATGAACACTTATGAACCACGTTTCGCTCCACACGAACACCGGCAACAATATCGGCAGTACGAAGCACAGCGAAACCATGATGACCTCGTAATACCTGCAATGAGATAGCAAAATGCCCAAATGACTGCGTTTCACGGTTTGACTAGCCGCGACGAAATGTAATTCACGTTGTTTTAACGCGAACGAGATCTTGGAAGCTTTCATGGCTCGGCCTCCGGTAACGTGAACACATATTCGTCGGCTCTCATTTACGAGTTACGTGTCTTTTCAGTGGAATATTTCGATGCTTTGATACGGTGTAGCTTTATCAAAATTCCTAAGGAACGCGAAGCTAATCATAAGCTCGTAAAGGAACGAGGAAATTCATGAATCCATTAGAACAGAACTGATATCTTTGAATTACCACTGTAAACACGAAAATGAGCGAACACGTTCCGACAGCCGTACGTGTAGGCAAACTAGCTTAGAGGAAATATCTTACTTGTCGAAGAATTTTATTACAGGATCCGCAGTGATGTCGCTCATATCGATTTTACTGCCGTATTCTTTCACAGCTGGATGCCTTTTAACCATCAGCCAGCCGATATGAGAGAAGAAAAATCCACGGGTCGCGTCGTGCGGGTCTGCATTTGTTTCTGTGTATCTATGATGTGTCCTGTGATCTCGTATCCATTTATAAAAATGCGTCTAATCGAACAAGAAACATCTATGAAATTATTGCTCGAGACACTTTCTCGAGCGTGAATACAGAAAGTTAAAAGGGATTAACCTACCTGACCAGCCATGCAATATAAATAAGCAAGAAATATTCGCAGAGGAATCTTGGCGGAATAACTTTTATGCGCCCACAGGCGATGAGCTCCTGCCGTTATTCCCAAACCAGCCACGACACCGTACGCAAAACCTTCAGGATGATGTAACATAAAAAGCATGACAAATTCGTCGCAAGTCGATGATACGTTAACGTCTATGCTACGATCCTTGAATAATTTATATCTCTGTTTCGTTTTCGTTTCAGCCAAGAGGGCTTTTGATATTTAAAAAGTATATAGGTTTAGCATGAAATCGAAATGGAGAGTCACGCATATCGATACTTAATTTCTTAATTAATCTTCCATTTAATAAATTTCTTAACTTCTTACTTTCCTCAAGTTTAAAAGATTTTCTAAGGGATAAAAGAATATTTGGGCGAGAAAAACGCAGGATGCTTAAATCTCAAGTTTGCAGATTGAAAGAAAAGGATAGAATCGAGAGAAAAATGGGATAAAAATCGATTTTTCAGCAAACTCAAATATTTGATGCGTCAATAAATGGTTTGTTTGAAATTCTGAATGGATAAAAATAAAAGAGGTAGAATGAAGGAAATTTGAAAAAAGAGAAAAGCGAATTTCCGGTACGAAGTAGAAACGAGTCACGATATATACTTACTCCAAATCCACGTCCAAAGCTTGGCATCTCGATAACCGCTCACGAAACCGTAAACGGCGAGGAAATGAAGCACAATGATACCAATCACATTTCGCCATATTATCCGTTGGCTGGCCGAGGTTCGTACTGGCAGTGGAAGCGGTTCCACGTCCTTCTCCATCGTCTGATTCGCCTCCTTCTTTTCTTCGTACCATGTTACCGTTGTGGTACACATTCTTGAAAGGAGATGCTACTCGATTTTCGCTCCTAATTTGAAAATTAATAGATACGCGTGCTAAAACGCCGATAGAAATGATCCTCTCCCCGGTCTCCGATCAAATTTTACGGCCAGCCTTCGTGTAAAATTTCTGTTCGTTAAATATATTACTGATACTCTAATTATCTTACTATGGCCGCATTAATTAATTAACGTGATTAACCATTAAGCCAGCGATATGACTATAAATTACACGTACAATACAAAGGCAGTAATTGCATCCACTTCGGTTACATCATCGATTCTCGCTTCTCTGCATAAAGGATAGAAACATGCGTTGCTATATAGCTGTACATATTCTACTAAGCTTCACGGGCGCGTAACCTGTTCAATAGCCGTAATTTGTCAGATATAAGGAAGTTAACCATCCTTTTTACGAGGCATTTTGCATTCGCGGTGGAAGAAAGTGCAAGGTCTGGGACGAATCGCGCGAACCGACGCTGCTTCATAGACTTATATAAATTTTGTAGAAATACACTCGCGAGCCTGTGAAATAAATCACGACTGAAGTTTTCAAGAAGCGATAAGCACTCTTAATAATCTCCGTTTAATTGAACGCTCGTTTAATGCCAGAACTAAAATAAACCTCGAAGTCGTTCCAGGAGCCATTTTTCATTCACGGCAATTGCTATTCGCTAAACAATCGAATCGAATTTCTGCGTAAACGAGATAAAATAAATAATGTTTTCTATGTTACAATTGGCTCTGTATATTAGATTACCCGATTTGTACGATTTGCTCCGGGACAAATATCGTAAGTAACTGAATCGATCTGAAATGGCTTGGAAAGATCTTGAATAGCGCTGGCGATTTTCTACATAAATGTTGTCGCCCGTACACTAAGACAGTATCTATTAATCTCTGATAATCTTTATTACCACTTGCACGACAGAAGCTAGTATTTCCAGACGGCGAACAAATCGACCGCTTATCGTTACAATTACGAGTAGATTTTCAACGATTTTACAACACGATCCAATTATTTACAGAGAATGTTTATTTTCAGAACTGTGATTTCTTGAGCTGTGAAACAAATTTCTTTTTTTCATTTTATAAATTATTAGAGAAATTTTACAACTTAAGTCAACGAGATCTTTTGCATATGAAATAATTCTTCTCTTTGAACATAGTGTGTAAGATACAAATAAAAAAGCCTCGTCTTTATTTCAGTTATAAATTCCCATCCATTTGAAAAACAATCAATTCTATATTTTTATATTCCATATCCGTTTGTTTCAAGTTTAAATTGCAAACTAATTGG
Source organism: Bombus fervidus (assembly GCF_041682495.2). Taxonomy (NCBI): domain Eukaryota; kingdom Metazoa; phylum Arthropoda; class Insecta; order Hymenoptera; family Apidae; genus Bombus; species Bombus fervidus. The sequence goes on from NC_091532.1 coordinate 9,521,174, forward strand.
CACTGCCATTCAAAGTGAAAGAAAGAACGAGCATTTAGTGACGTTGCACGAATTTTACGTCGAGCACCCGGATTCAATCAAAAGTTTAATGCATTCTAAAACAATTTCGTACAACGTGAATTATTCCAGAGTGAAATTAGAAGACAAAGAGAGCGGTGCCTAGATTCTCAAGATTCTTTATCATTTCTATTATCACCTCTATTATCGCTTTAAAATGAAATTGCCTCGTGAGGGCTGGAATTTTATTAACCGTTTTTGTTGTTGGAACGTGGTCGAAACGCATTTGGGCAGATGTCCGGCTTTATATTAATAATTCAATAACACCGATGACACATATGCGACTCTGTGTCCGCTGCATGTGATCGGAGCATAAAGCTACATGGCGGACATCTGCGACTTCCGAGCGCACGCTGCGCGGGAAAGATATTCGACGATATATGGAAAGTTTCCTGTTCCTTAACCGATACATATGTTCGTAACAGTTTGACGTCGAACCAGTTACAATTCCAGGCATTCTATACCATTGTCCTATAGATTTATAGATTATGGAAGGTCCGTCAACCCTCCTTAGTTAAAATCTAGCATTTCTTCGATCTTGGTTATCTAGCATTTGGCATATTTGTGGTTCTTTGCGGGTTTCAATCGCGTTTTTGTTAGTATACCGCGCTTTGTTCCAACGTTTTATCGACATTCCGCTTCATTTCTTCAGGGCAAAGCGGAAAACTTTATTTCCCTTGAATCGCATTTTAAAGCCATTTTATGGTGATACGTAAGTGTAAACGATTTTATGAGAAATTTTCTGCCGGATTTTTATCGAAGTCCGTTATTACGTTCTTTTGATAAGTCAGTTACACAAAGACGGACGAATTACATAGATCTTTGCGTACTGTATATCGATCACTGTATATTGTGACATTTTTACATTAATCTTTACCTTAAATACATGTCTGTCGACCGATCGAAATGATTGCCGACGTTTCATCATTTTTTTCGTGTTTTTCGTACTCTTCGATGCATTTCTGACACACACACACAATTGCGATTAATTCGGTTGGTCTTAATGTACGTTTCACAAATCCGTATGCAACAAAATTCATATATTCAACCTGCTAATCACTTTGGTCATTAAATGATTACGCGTGTTACTCCACATGGTGTTCTATTCCAATCCAGCATCTTTCGAAATTCGGAGAACCGTGATTTACGGTACGTCGCGCATAGCGAGCATCAAACCGAGCCTGCCCCGCTTTCGCTCGTAAAATTGCGTCTTTCGACATCGACGGCAATTTCCTTTTCGTTTTCTATGCCAGTTCATAAAAATCGGTGCGTCGATCCGTGGTCGCGTACCCATATAACGACGACCACGTATGATGGACCGTCGAACGACACTATCGTCGAAACTGACACGAGTGCACGTTCGTTGAAATTGTCGTCCGTTTTCGCGTTGTTCGTTCACGATGCAACGAAACCCTGCCTGTAGCAACGATGTCACCCATGATAACGTCCCTGACAAATTCAATTGAATTTTCAACGTTAATGCGAGGGAGGTCGCGAACAAGTTTAAAATTGATATTGTTGCGGAAGTAGAATATTGCAACACTTAGGCCTTTCTATTAACTTTTAGAAGAAATTGGATATATTCTTGCATGCATCACTTTCGTGCCAATTTATAGAAGATTCAAAAAAATTAAAATTCTCGTTAAAAATTCTGAGAATCTATTTTGAAAACTGAAAGTCTAAATATATTTAAAATCCTAAAGTTTACCAGGTCACCCTTTAATCAAGAACTTTTATAATTAAAGAATTAAAAGTTGACGAAGACAAATCAATTTTAATTAGGATGATTATAGTTCTTGTTAGTGTAACAATTTTTATAGGTAACGAATATGGAACGAAATGACACATTTAAAAATAGGCCATTTATGAATAAAGAAATGATCATGAACAAGTCGTTGAGAATCGGGCGACGAGATAATTTTAAGTTAACCTTTCGAGGCGAATTTTTCTTTTGCACTATTTAGTTGATGAAACAAATGCCTGTATGATTTTCATTTTCTAATTGTAACATCAAAAGTTATAAAGACCGCGAATGTTTATACAAATTTCAATTGTTCTGAACACGATTAAAATGGAAATTAAGCGGATATTTATTTTACTCGTTAAATTTCAGATCGCAACGTCTAATATTTTTATTATATTTCTATATATTGTTTGCGTTACGTATATTTTTGCATCTTTTAACTTTATTGGTAATAAATAAATGCATAAACATCAGCGGTCTAAATAGAATAAATTAGCAACTTCCTAACAGTTATCTCGGGACGTCTTGTCCCGTTAGTCTCAAAATTCTTAGACTCTAAATCTACTCATTCGATTAACGTTTCGCAAACTAACCATTGCAAAAGTTTATCTAATCGAGAACGTCCTGTCGAAATATCATACTGTCGAAATCTCTCGAACGATTTTTTGCATTCTCTTTCAATCGCTTCGCTTCATATCCCGACTTCCGGTATCAACGTAGCACGAACACGCGGTGATACCACCGTGACTATTCGCAGATATTAAATCCATACTTGATTGCCTCAAGCCAGTGGATAACACTATGCTACAACGCTACGAGTAACGCTTTGTAATTATCTTCATCTGTTAATGATGCCTTTGCGATTTGTGTAACCAGCAGGGTCATAATGGGAGTAACAGAGGAAATTGCAGCTTGAGAAACGCGCCACGAATTTCCGCGAATGTTCGTTCGTTAGCGAAGAAGAAGAATCGGAGGAATGGTGTGGATGAGCGCGAAAGTAAGTTTCCGGAGAATCCGTTTAACGTTTGTTAATGTCTTGCGTCTTTTTACGAGCAGGGTTGAAGGGTTGATAATGAGTGAAAGCTACAAATTGGTGACGGCGAATCTATTCGTCTTTCTTATACAGCTGATTCCGAAATTGCGATCCAACTAGACGTCATTCTTCACGTAAAAGTAGATCGAAGTATGAGATAACATTTTTTCATACAACGCTTTGTTTTCGGAAAAATCAAATTTGAAAATTGAGCGAATAATGGCATAGTATGCTATAGCTCACAAAAATATATCATATATAATGTATATATATGTCGCAGACCAATTATACCTAATGAAATCACGAAATTGTGGACTTCGTAACGATAGGTTTTATTAGAACCGGTTTATTTTTCCCAACAATAATTTAAGACTGCATTTTCTCGAAAAGAAAACGTGCTATGAAAAAGTGTTATTCTACATTTTAACTTATTTTTACGCGAAAAGGTACGTCCCTCTCCGATTACTCTGTGTCATCCATCTTTCTCATTTCTCTATTCGGGAGTAAGAATCGCTTTCTCGCTGAGAAAATGTTTGACAATCCATTAAATCGATCGAGTCATAAAGAAATGGCGTTATTAGTCACACCGTCTAAGCTAAGTACTTTAAAAGAAACGAATGCTTGGGCAAGCGTTACAAGTCATTTGACCGGCATAACGCGTGTAATTTCGACTATGTACGTTAAGTAAGAGATACTTTCGATTTTTCTACATATCTACATTCCTTGGCCATCACTGAAAACTTTCGATATTTTTCATATTTCTAGTAATATTGAGGGACGTGAGCAAACCTTAGTAGCAAAGACTATTATTTATTAAAGTGAAACATAGTGAATTATCTCACCACATTCTGTGCAATAAGAGCAATAAACCATTAAAATACATAGATCGAGTTTAGAGCGGATGAAAGATTGGTACCCGAAAGCGTGATAGTGCTGAAAGATTTGTGCAGGATATTGCGTTCTATTGTAGCTGGAATATTTGTCGCCCCGTAGGAAATGGATTCTCCGAATAAAAGATAACGCGTTGTATGCGCGCAAATACAAAAATGAAAACATAGCGCAGCGAAAATTTCATTTCCTAGTATTCTACTCATGGAACGTGATGAAGGAAGTTACAATAGAAACTACCCAATCCATTAATGAAATTGATTGAATTTTATCGATTTTCTCTAAAGTACCTGTATGGATGGTAATTAATCGAGGTTAAATTACTGTAAAAACTTTCCATTCCATGTTGCATGTTGCTGCCAAAACGAGCTTCCCCGTTTTCGTATGCGGCGTTCTAGTGGTAACGAAACAACGTGGTATAAACTCTGGGTTTGTAAACGCTTCCGTTCGAGTTATAATCTTTCAAAGTTCCAGCATCACGGAAAATGTTCGTAGTAGCTTGTTCCAGGGTGGATACAGGCTTCGTAACATCGCTTCGTCTCCTATATTGCTGAACGCTCCGAACATTCGAAAATTCTCTGGCTGCTTCGGATCGTTTGACAAACATCCACAATGTGCTGGCCCGGATATAGTAAATTAATAACCGATATTCCATAAATCTAATGTTTGAGATATTCTCAAAGCAACTGGTCCGCTAATGCAGTGTTTAATAACCCGTACTATGGATTTCAACGACGAAAAATATTATTTATGCACGTATAGGCAAAAACACATAATTGCAAGCGCGTTGATTGCAGAAGTAAAGAGAATACAAATTTAGGATTAAATACCTCATTAGGGAATTGCTTGCATAACCATCAGCAATTCTGTACGATCATTATAGAACCGATCAAAATACATACACAAATATACATATTGCTTTGGTATCGCGTACCGACTTTGATGAGCAAATTAGGATTCTAACTGGTTTGTCGGAGTACAGACTCGTCTATGTACCTAACTACCTGGAATACCAAGCAACCGTATCTATAAAACGAGATTGATGTCTCGTATTGTCATTATCAATTAACCGAATTATCATGATTTTAAATGCAATGGAATTGTTTTCTATTTCCAAGCGTTTTAACTTACTTCGTTTATCCGGGCTAGCGGTTCTTGTTTCAAGAAATTTCACCGTTTCATTCATAGTATTGTATACCGTGTTAAAGCAATATTGAATGATTCAGTACATACTTGTGCCATGGATACGTAGAATGGTCTAATTTACTTGATATTTATTCATCAATGATCATCAACGTTTGAACTAGCGGCTGGCTAATCCTTTAATAGCGCATCATTTATCAAATGTTAATGACTATACACTAGCTTATCAAACACTCGGTCGAAACCACTGTATTAGCTGTTACGAATTATCAAGCTATACACACGTGTTATTCGTTAAATATATCGCAATGGAGCATCATCTATCGATTATCGATAATTGCCAAAGACGTTACCCTGTTTTCAACGCGCCGAACACGGCATGCCTTATAGCACGGGTGGTTTAAACGTAACGATTACACGTAACGGCACCACATGGTTAAATAATCGTTTCAAAGGAAGTTTCACAAAGTTATTACTTCTATCTATCACGCGTATATTTACATGCTGACTGTACGCACGTACATCCTTGATTTGTTGCAATTAGTTCACTCTGCGAGAAACTCTCAAAACGAGTATTCTCGATATTCGATCCTCTTCCTTTTTTTATTCCCTGTTTTGCCTCCTAGTCTAATTGCGTGTCAATCGTAGCGGCTAATTGCTAGCGCTGGAAAACCGGGTAACTGACGTTATTCTGGCTCGTAATCAGAGAGGAACATTTTCGTGGAACGACCAAGTCTCGACAGTCTCGTCTACTGGCTAAACGACAGTAACCGTCCAACTCATCGTACACACCGGTGTGCTTAAGTATCAGTAATCGATACATCTTGTCTGCGCCGATGTCACCGCGAACACCGGAGACCGGAGTAACATCGAGGACCGTCAAGCTACTCGGTGTACCTCGGGTTCTCTCTACTCACCCGCCGTGTCGGCCGACTACCAGCCACTTAGAAAGCTAGTTAAACACCACAGCACTAGCACTACCGGTGCGACGCGTGTCATCGAACTTGTCGATAACGCTTCACAGCGATTCCCTTGGTGGCCAGCCGTTTATAAAGTGCCCCCTAATCTCCTGACGTGTTCGTCCATTGTTAGATGCCTGTCCAACTATCAATGCCTCTCGAGCTGCTTGGAGGGGAGAGTGCCAACTATACCCGATAATCCATAGTTTCTGAGACGCGTGGTGGTAGGCCCCGTCTGGAAAACAGGGAGGAAAACGAGTCACTCCGGCCGTTTCAACTCCTACTCCTTCTTCCTCCTCGATCTCCTGTAATCTCGTTCCCCCGAGTCTTCCACATCCTGCTGCGCACAGAGGGTTATGTATCGTCATATACACGGTATATATACGTATACTGGCTCGCGTCTAGACGAGCGTCTACACGAAACACACGTACCGACGTTTCGTATTTTTCCTGTTATGGCGAAGCCATTTCGCATCTCGCTTATCTTCGCCGAACTATTGCCCTCGTATACGCGCCCCTCTTTTTGGATTCCCCGCTATTTATCTAAACGTCGGCGTGGTCGCGGGTGGAAGAAGCTGTCTGCATTTCCGACTATGATCGAACGAGATTTTGTCGAGATTGTCGGAGTCAAATTCAAGAGACACGCGCCGCAGGAAGTGTATTAATCTTGCAGCTGCATTTTGTTGCCTCCGGAGATTTATCCCTCGGAAGTTCTCAGTGTCTATCATCTTCAAATTTGACAAGCTAACATCTTTCATTCAAAAGCTGGTGGAAGTTTGATTTTGGAAATTCGTCTAGAGAATTCTTTTATTACACATAGGTGAAATCTAATTTTATAGAAGAACACAAGTATGGATAGAGCATGCTCGTTTTCTTTCTTTTTAAAGGGATATATTTGCGAAATCGTGTTTTGGTGTCTAGGAGCGTTTCACGGTAATCGACCTAATATGTTACCGTTGAATTCTCCCCAGAACTGGGTTCTATTGGACTTTGGAGTTTTCCAGATCGATCCATCTTGCATCTGCTTTTACTTCGCGATAAATTGAAGGTGAATGTACGAGAAAATCGGGCAAATTCGAAAATCCGGGTAAAATCCACTCTTGGAGGGAATTCAAGAGTAACGTATCACGTCGAGCGTGGTGAACACCGAATGTACAGAGCTTTTGCTGAAACGTGTTTCTTTTTTTCCTCAGCATTTGTTTCATAGGTATCAATACTGCTATAAAGATAACGTATAAAGAAATAAATATTTGTATTGCGCTATATTCATACATTATCGAAACTTTCACGAAATATACCTAGTCTTATACATTTCGAGCCTTGTACTTTATTTAACTTTCAACTATGAATCAATATTTTACTTTCTAAATTCGCGTTTCTTATAAAATTCTAAATCGACCAATCAGGAAAATGTCGATTCATCGTTGAATAATTCATCATTTCTTGTTGAATGAAATGCAATACTCGAGATTGTTACGGCAAATATAGTAGTTGTCTTAGATTTCGATGTTTGATAATTCTGGGTATTTGTTTAAGGATTACACAATCTCTCCGATATTCCGAGCTTCCATCCTAGGAAGATTCTCCAATACACTTAACCTTGCATTAGAGATCGTGGAATTATGCTTTCGAATTGAAGTCTAGCATAGTCAAGGAATGTTGCGCTACACATAGAAATTCGTTAGTGCCGTGTAATAGCCATTCAGTGGCATGCATACAAGGTGCCAGTTACTTTTATGCCAGTGATTTATTGCGATCGCATTTTGAGGGACCCGTGAACGTAAAAATGCACACTTTCACTCGCCGGCTGTTTTTTATCACGTTCGAGCATATTCCGAGATCATTTTGATCTTGTATTACTGTGCCATGGACGCATGCTCTTTCAGTAAAAGATCATCGTTCTTCCGACTCCAGATGGGTGATAAAGGATTTTTAATTTTACAATATCACAAACTCTATATCTAGAATATAACGTTAAAAAATATTTCAAATTTGCATAGATGGTCGGTGTCTGAAAGTCGATTAAGTTGATAACGTATGTTGGAGGATTTTGTCCACTTCAACCAAGTTACAGGAGCTCGTATTTGCGTGGAATTGTAAAATGCTCCGTATGTACGTTTAAATTAAGCGTGACAACAAATAGTGCACTCAGTGAGCTAAGACTCGTGTAAAACGTGGCGGACTCTTTATCGAGAAACGTGGGATATTCTAAGGAATTTTTTAGATACAATCACGCGCATCGCTGCACACAATTGCGGCACGTAGGAAAGAAAGCGAGGTTACGAAACACAATCATATCGTACAATTAATTTTGAATGTAGCAGCTGAAATTGTTCGGTTTTTGCTTTTCGTACAGTCATTAAGGTTTCCAGGCTCTCTTTTACATAAAAAAAGTGCGTCGTCATTAGCCTCGTAAACTTTCACCGCAACTAAACCGCTTCTTCGTCATATGGCAGCTAATGATTACTACTCGTAAAATAAAATTGTACGCCCACTCGTTTATTTCTTAGACGGCAATCACGTATTTCGATTTAACGTTTGACAAACATCACCGTGCAATTTCAACGGATTGATAATATGTGAACATATATATCAAAAGATGCGAAAACGTTGAAAAAGTGCTTCCTACGTATTGAGTCCTCTTAGAAATTGTCCAAATAGAGCAGTGGTTTCCCAACAAAAATTTATGAATCGATGAAAAGAAGCGTTCGCTCTATTTTCACAAACCCGTTCCTGGATTCTGCGTGCCTCACGATCGAAGATTTTTCGCCCTCTCCAGATTCGAATCTTCGCATAATGCCACCGATGATAAAATACTCCCCTGCCTGCAAATCGAAATCCCGGCGTGGCCGTATACGTACGTAGGTATATATACACGTATGTGTACGCGGCGATCTTCTTCGCTAGTATAGGAGAGAGAGTGTCTGTAATCAAAATGCAAAACTCTTCGGCTTTCAATTGCATGGAATATCGGAATATCCGGGGCGCGAAGTGGATATCGAGTTACCCCAGACACGGTGAAAAACTGCACGTCCTGGTGCATGAAATTCCTCCGAAGACGGCTCGGTTCGCTTTGCAATTTACAATCGCCCGGTCTCGGGACCAGATTATCCTACGTTCCATGCACATCAATGATACACAAAGGGAGAAACGTACGCGGATGAAGAGAATTCTTTCTTGCTTCCCATCCTTGCGTCTATTCCTGTGAACGGAATAAGTAATTCGAGAAAGTCGAGGAAAACACACCCTCGACCCTCGACCAAGTCATCAACGATTCGGCTGCACTAGTACAAACCGCTCCCCCAAACCTCGTCTGGCCCATAAAATTTCACCCGGCAATTTGGGAAATTGCCCAATCGTGAGGGATGAATGAATCATAAAACACGATAGGACACGGTCCCTGTGATTACCTCGGGAAAGATTTGGCTGGAACAATGGTAGAACTTGAAGCTCGTCTCGCGGACGTAACGCCTCTGGATCTTCAGGACGACTTCACGATTCCGGCTTCCTATGCAAATTCTCTGTGACTCGTAGACGACGTTCGTTTATGGTAGACAGTAAGCGGTCGTCTGCTGACAGGGATTGGGACAAACGGAGGGCATAGTGTAAACGCAGACAGGTGGACACACCGTGGGACAGATACACGGTGACGGTGACGGTGGGCAAACTCTCTTCGTTTCCGCGGACGGCATTATGTCTGGACGATTTTTTCTCATCTCTTTCATCAAGGCCAATAGTTTCTGTACATTAGCTATTCTGAGCATTAAATCGAATTCGTCGCGTTTGCGTTTTCTCGCCTTTTTCGTCTGCGTCGCCACTCCCACTAATTTGTCCATTAGATCTTTGCATTGACAGATCAAATTGTCAGGATGAAGGGGTGGGATGATCGTCAAGCTGCCCCAGCAAAAGGATTCTAGATCCATGGTATTTAATTCCCGGAATTGATATTGGTAATGGTCGTCGGTTTCCTCGCGTGCGTAGAATGCTGTTTGTATGCTCATAGGGGAGTGCACTTCGGTTATGATGCATTTGCCCAAGTAACTGATGCGTATGTAGAGCTCGATGGTGGCGTCGGTTGCTTGTAAATCCTCATCAAGCAGAACGAACGTGCCACGTGTCGACCTGAACGATTAACATAATTTTGTTCTGTCTTTACCTTTTTCTTAATTCAACCGCGCAGAAAAGCGGATTCACAAGCACCTGTCAGGCGTCTGAGCCGTATCAACAAGCGTTTCTGCATACTTAGAGAACGACGAAACATTAGGTATCTCTTAATTCGTGTCTCGTTAATTCGTGTATTATACACGAGAAGAAATTGTAGCGCAGGAAATTTCACTAAAACCAGTTTAGCGTTTACACCAGCTGTACGTTTATCTTAGCCAGTAAAACGTTTCGAACTAATCCGAACGAGATAACAAGATTAACAAAGACCAAACAGACACGCGAGATTACTATCTCCTTTTTTCAGGAGGGGAAGAAAGATTTTGCCCGATACGATTCAAACGGTTTTCGATACAAACAAATCGGCTGCTGTTCAAACCAATTCAGTACTACTTGGTATAGCAGTTTTTTAAATTACATTAGCCCGGCCGACGTAACATTTGCCGTCCGGTAATCCGTTTTGCCGGCAAATTTGCATAAACGCCAGGTCCGCGTATTTAAATGCATTTACCTTGATATAGGTTCCCGCTCCAGTGCAGCAGAAAAATAACCCTCCAGCTCCTTCCGTTCGCAGAGGTCCTTGATAATACCGTTAAACAGATCGTCCATCCTGACGAGGGCGAATCCGAAATTCCGTCGTTGCTCCATCTCGAAATACTTGGATACTCCTTTGTACACATACAGCTGCAGATCTACTCCGGACATTTTCTCCTCGAACATAGTTTCCGGCACGGAGAACAGCACGGATCTGCCGCCGTAAAATTGTTCGTTCTCGTAATTAGAGCCACGATACAAACGATAGTCTTGTCGATTCGGCGACAACGTTGTCCATTCGTCATCCAGCATTCGAAACATTATGACAGTCCTCTTCATAAGCGCAGAGTCGAACACGTCGGACCATGGCATGTACAGCTGTTCAATCGTGTCAATATAACGGAATTTAGTGGATTCCGTGACAAAAATATAGGTTACGTGGATTGATTTCGTCGAGTAATTTTTACATCGGTGGAGATACGTTGTTTTATTGTAAATATGTCATGTTGGTGAAATATTTATTTGTGGAAAGACTTTTTTCACGTGTGACTTCGCGCAGTAAAGCACACATCTTGGTCATTCCATGTTCTAAAAATACAGATTTTAAAAGAGGAAGAGGAAACGGTGGTATGATACTTTTTTTACTATATGACGTATCCTTATGCTCTTACGTGACTGCTAGCCCATATACTCGCCATTACGTGACCGGCACAGAACGTGTTAGATTTAAAAATTTCAAGCAGATTGCGATGTCGGCTAACCTTATGTTGAAGAAGCTAAGCAACCACATTTATATGCGGTTATAGAATTTTACTATAAAAGCTCTTACATCTTCGATCATCCAAAGCGTTAAAATCGTATTTTTAGTCGTTATTATGTAGAAGCTTGCAATTTTGCAAAAAAGAAAAAAAAAGGGATATGAAAAAAGAAGATGTAGTAATACGTATCAATCAATAAGTTACTTCCCTGCTCTCTAACTCATGTTCTAAAAGAGATATAATTGCCACTAAGTGGTAGATCAACACCGTTGTCGATGTATAGTAAGCGCCAACTCGATTGTATCAATCAATCTAATATTACCCTGTGTTAAACATAGAATGTCATCTAACAAACTCGTCCAAGTTCGAGATATCTGCCATTATACTATCCTCGGACAAAATTCCATTACGTAAAAATGGGGACAATAGGAATATTTCCTTTACAATTCACGCCTATCGCTATGACTTTTATGTTCGAGTGAAAAAACATATAGATGGCAATCGTTTCAACAAGGATGACGAAGTAGAGGATGCAACATTACAATCTTCTCGAAATATGAGACACAAATTCTTTGAAAACGTAATTTATGAGTTAATTTCCCGTTCCGAAGGACGTTTCCGAATGCATAAAACCGCTATTTTCTTTAGTTAAAATGTTCTATCTGGTATTTTTTCACTTTAAAATTACGAAATAATGACTAAAGATAAAAAATATACAAAGATAAAAACACTTCGGTTTTCTCGGCTCAACTATGGCCAGAAGTAGTAACTGAACGTAAATGTACGTTAACCATGAGAAATATTTTTTATATTCGTTCGTATCTTTCTTAAAGTGGCGGAGTAACTTACCGATTGACTACGTAACTACATAAACGTCGCGATGATATACAACTTATCTATAATTACTCACATTTTTCACAGCTACCTCCAACAGCATAATTCGCGAGTCGTGCATTACGATCAGGGACGACATGGTATAATGTGTTATACGTGTTGCCCGTTTTACGCTTCCTTCAACGAGTTCGTGTGAACTTCTCTCGGAGAGTTTGATTTATCGTCGATAAAGCGTCAAGAGCGTAGGGAAGATTCTGAAATTTTTGCTTGTTACAAACTATTTCTTTATGTGCTTCGCAGAGTTTGAGGTTGGAGCGTGTCGCGCTTTCCAATTCTGCGACATCGCTACCCTCCTCCTCCTTCGCCGTTTCCACCGAGATATTGGTGCTTCTTTCGAGAAATAAATTCTATTCAGTAGCGACTGTCCGCTAACTTCATTTCCCTGTTCTCCCAGAACAATATACCGAACAAAGTTTCGCTGCAACCTAATCGCGTTCGGATACACATAAATGGTTAACAGACAGCTTCAAGGAACTTTTATCGGACATGGGATCCGACGAGATATCGACCGAAGGATAAATGGATTTTGCCAAAGGATCCGATCGGGAGACTTTGAAATTCACTTCATCGATCTTTCAATCTCTGCTATCTGCCTTTTCGTCTTTATCCTTCGTTCCATTCGTTTCCCCTGCTCACGTTAGATTAAACGAACGTAAATTTATGGTATTATCGATAATGTCTGGATGGAAACAACAGCTCCATGTCGATCTCTCGTCGACCGTACCGTTTTTTGTGTCCGTTGCATCCGTGAGTTGTTTGCAGCACACTGAAAGTACTCGAGAAACAAATCCCGGTCTCTGGTTCGGTAGGTGGGAACGCCATTAAAAATATTTGGTCGAAGGATACGGAACATCGGGGCGTGGCGTGGCAGAAAATAAAACAACGGGAACAACAACGGGGGGAAAAAAGAGCACGAGGTAGAAGGAAGGGGCACCGCTCGAGGGCGGAGAAATCGTATTAACGACGGAAATAGATAGCGAACAGCCGAGGTAAAAATCGGCAAAACACGAGCAATTTATAGATACAGCGAATGCGCGAAAACACGGACGCAATTTATTGGCCATACCGGGAACGATCTTACCCTAAGAGTAATATCGTAAATCGCACATCAGTTCAGTCGTTCGGACTATATTCGACGCGGGGAAAAAATGTCGTAATCGCGCCCTTCCAACGAAGAAAGTCTAGTAAGCCGAAACGCAATAAGCGTGGCGGCACGACGCGGATGAATATGACGTAACACGCGTGAAAAGAAAAAGCTAAATGTCGTTTAGCGCGTCCTTTTTACCGTTAATCCGTCCGCGATGCAACGAGGCGCATCGCAGAGAAAAATTTCACAGCGTTTCGTAACATTTTCGCATCGGCTTTTTAAAGAACTATTTATTACTATGACACGAAAGAAGAGAAATTAACAATTGTTAGAATATTAACGCTATTCTTACGCAAAAATAAGAATGGCGTGCCGCGTGTATCTCTTTTTTCTTTTAAAAAAACATTGCCTCTTTTGCCTGACTTTATCACATCGTACTTACGTTTTTACGTTTCATTCAAAATATCCATTCGCCCTTTTCTGATAAAAATGATTCACACCGATAAGGAATTCAACCGGCACCCTTCATCTGATCGATTAAATAGATCCGCTAATACCCGGAAAAAAGCGAGAAGTTCGACTTGTGAGTGACGCTATCTGACGCTTTTAATCGAGCTACCATAAATCGCTCTTTCAGCCGGCCGCCGTTTTCGCGATCGCTAATGGTGGCCGACGATAGGTCGAGGAGCGAAATATAAATTGCTGACACGGTTAATTCAGCCTTGACGCGGCGATTGCGAAATAAAACGCGTTCCCTCGGTCTGATTGAATTTGAATTGAATAGGAGCGTCCTGATTACGTAAATTCGAGGTGCTCGGTACTCGGAGATAAGACCTATTTAACGTTGATTCTTTGAGAACTCGAGCACCCAAAGTATGTGAAAGAACGCGATTAAACGACGAATTGAATTAATTACAGAACACGGATCGTCGAATCGTCGAACTTTACCTTAGTTTCGACAGCACCGGCGATGAAAGGATCAACCAGCCCGTTGCAAACCTTCCGCGCGACAGTCAAGCTTAACGATTATACCGTAGTATTCGCGTGCTAATCGTTGCATGTCGACATTTCGGCAGATTGCACCCGCAAATCATACCGTGCAGCATCGCGATGCAAGTATGAGGCGGCTGCTGCTGATCATTCGGTCGAACTAGCTACGTCAGTGGGCATTTGGAACGAACGGACACTATTGAAACTGACAAATTGCTCAAATTTCAGTGGCACGGCAAGAAGCTTTCGAGAAGCAATGGACAGGATCATGCGATTAATATATAGAAATATTAATATGTGGAAATTTATATTTCTGATATTTTTTCGGCGCATCATATATGCACAAGGTGCTTTCGAATTTTTATTTTACAAAGCTGATACGTGAAGCAATAAATAAAAGTTATTCCTAAATAAATCGATGCTGGAAATCATTGAGTACATCTAGTTTTGGATACACATACATGTATTGTGTTTATAACACAGCTGCTCGCATGCAGCTTTGCCTGCACGGTATTTGTTTTTATAGCAATTTATGCTTATTACGCTCTGTTTGAACATCATTTAGGATTTGAATATCGAAAAATGCTTAAACTCGGGTTTGTTTATTTTTAATGACAAGTTTATTTCCTGTATAATATATAATCTCAAATCCCCAGCTGTTGGATATACAGTTATTTTTTCAGAGAACAACTTACCCCGTTTTCATTCCTATAAGGGTTCAACTTCGAAAACCGCTCACATACGTGCTTGTTTATTTTCAATAAGGATTTGTTTGCCGAATCCCAAATCTCCAACTTCAGTGAACATAGAAGTAGTTACAGTTATCATTCGAGAAAAGAACATATATGTACCCCTTTTATCATATATGTACATCATATACAATCATACATGTATCTCTATATAGGTTGAATTTCGGAAATTGCTCACACGCGTATTTGCCCATTTTTAATGAGAAGTTCACATGCTGAACTTTACGTCACCAATTTTAGCAACTCGTGGAATATGGCATTCTTTTAAAAAAATTTTACCTCATTTCCACTCCGTTGGGATTAGTATTTCCAAAATTCTTATCACATGCCTACGTCGTATAAGCAGTATGCTGTCTAATTTTTACGTTTCTAGATACAATGGTTTGGGCTGGGCATTGATCAATGAATCAGTCATGTGACATATACTATAATGTGTTTTATACAATATTCTGGTTATTAAATAATGAAACTGCATGTCGTAAGAATACTATAATTTTAATAAGAGTAGAAATAAAACATTAAATAAAGATTTCAACTTGATTCACTATTCAATTCACAAGCGAACTTTGTTTCGATTGAATACTACTAATTGACTTGCTGGAATCATGCAGTGAGAATGCCTCATGCAGAGACTCCATTGATGCATAGCTCCATTTCAGTTTTGATTCATAAATGCATTTCAAGTGCTCCAATATTGGCACTCTGCGCCTTTTTTTCTTCCCACAAATAAAAAAAAAAAACGTTTCAATGGATATCGACTTTAATTCTTCGCAGTGAAAGAAAACTGTGGACCTGCTGAGCATCTTGACAAAAGATCAATTGTCTCACTGTTTTGAAAAATGGGAAACGCATATACAACGTGAAGATATAGGGATGGGGAGTACTTTGAGAAGAGGCACAAAGACTATTTTTATCACACCAGTTCAATTTAATACTAGAACAACCAGTTCCTATCGTATACTGAAATATATTACAGATATAATTTAGATAGATATATTACAGGTAATTATAGTTGAAATAGTACATTGACTATATATAATCAAGTTCTGATCTCAAAATTCTATAGGTATTAATTTTTCCTTTAAATCGTATATGTTATTAATATATGAAAAAGCGTGGCAAACTACCTGTCTAACAAATTTAGTAGTTCTAATATTAACAGCCAAAATAGTATCTATAATATATAATAAAACTTTCTCTTGATATATCTCCACGAAATCCTTCAAAACCCAGTTCTAAATAATTTCCCAATCGAATCAAACGTGCCATTGATTGTTCGAAGTTCGAATACCTTTATTGCTCTCGATTCTATGCGTATGCCGAAGCATTTTCTAGTGAAAGAATGAAATGTCAGAACACTCGTCATCCCGGCCGTCATTTTCGATCGACCGGTGCAACTAGAGCGATTGCAAATTCGACTGGTGCTTGACCTACCTTCGGCAATTAATGCAGTCCAAATATTCGGCAATCGGTGCTTTCGTAGGCTTATGGACTCGTGAATAATGGTAATCGCGGTCGCGTAATGCGATAACAGAGAAATTCCGCCGATGTTTCTTAAACGACGCCAAATTCCAAGCTGCTTCCGGCTTAATGAGCGGCACTCGAGCAACAGCTGCTGCTGCTTCAAAATATTTGCGCTCACGAGTTTCACCGTTGCAGACTGTATCGATATATTCACATAGTCCGACGACGCACTTCAATTATGGTAACTACAAGTTTTGCACGTTCAGACATTCGATGTTTCGTTCAAAATTAATACAATTTAAAAGTGCATCCAAATAGCTAGCATACATGGTACGTAGTACAGCTCTCGTGCACGATAATTACGAGAAATATATCGTAATGTGCTAACACGGAGGCTTAGAAGGATGATAATAGTTTATATGTATATAGCGATACTCGTTTGACTCTACTTTCAATCGTAGCCCTTTCTAAAATAGTAGGTTAATGAGAAAGTAATGTGAATATAGAAATTACTTAACTTACTAACGTTTCTCCTTATATTTCTTCTATTTAAAGAATTCTTCTATTTAAAGAAAATTCCATATTTAGAGAATAAGGGATTTTTAAACTCAGAAAAGGATCGAGAGTTTTTTAGATACGGAACATCCTTCTTATAAAACGATTTTACCGTAAAGCGTCACGTATATACCATTTGAAAATGGATTTTTAGTATAATCAAAAATCTACATTATTTTACTTCCAACCAAAACCTAGTATTTCTGAATTTTCAGTTAGAACAAAAATCGAACCATGTTTATTCACGGCATCGATGTAATAAATAAAAAAAGAAGAGTGAAACGCGCTGTCGTAAATAATTGATAAGCAAATATCGAGTAAATCGGTTAAAAAACGCTAGCCAAGTTAATCCCGTAGAACATCGATCGAGAGAGTCGCAGGTGTACGAGAGATCGAGCAACAACGGACCAACGTCCACAGTCCATGGAATATTTTTTCGGACGCGATTAATAGAAGGACCCGTTGGCCGAGCAGCAATTTAAAACCACAAGAATAAAGCTCAGTTGGCCTCGCTGCTCGTAGGTACAGTCTAGGCAGAAATAAACAGTGCAGCCTGCCTTGTGTATTCAAATAACACATAACTGCTTTTTATGTTTGAGTCCCTAGTAAAACGTTAAATTGTTCTGCCAAGTGGAACTTCAATGGAAGAGAACTGTGTTTGTTCGTACTCGTTATCGAAGATAGACATGCACTGAATCAAATTGAACCTATTGTAATGTTTCCCAACCTTTTTTCAGAGTCCGTTTTCCCAGCCATAGAAGAAACATCTTTCGCTCCTTAACGTTCCAATAAATTTGACAAAATTTACTTGAGATATTTCTCTATTAGTGCGCTGAAAATCCTCAATTAAAAATGTTAAACTACGACGAACATCCAGAAAACACTTCACGACCTCCAAGGAATCTATCTTTTCTTTTTAACACTTATCACGACAATATTAAAACGATTGTATTAATAAGCTGCCAGACATCGTATCGTAGGACAATATAGCTGGATTCTTAGGACGATATTGAAGACAGAAACTGAGGCAAAACCCCGCATCGCCCCATTATCTCCACACGCAATAAACCATTCCAGCCAGCTCCTCCGTCTCCGGTCGTCGGGCTTCTCCACCCCTTAGCATTTCCTCTTCTACATTCGTCTCTTGAAAAAATATCAGCCGTTCTCTCGCTACACTCTGGCTTCTACCGTCCACAGTTTCTCTTTCTTCGAATAATTACAGAGCCATGCAATTCGTCTTCCGGTGGCCGAGCTTTTTTAAACGGGACAAAGATACGGGATGTAAATTAGAGACACCGTGAGCTTTCGTGATTAAGCCGCCGCACCGCGCAAGGATGGAAAAGGATACTTCGATCTACGAAGGCGAAGCAACTCTGTGAAAACAAAGAAGAACGTGAGAACTTCGTTCGAGTACGTATTGGTGACGCATTTAAATCCGTTTCTCATTGACGAGGAGATATGCTTCATCGGAAAGAATTCTACAAATGATTATTCGTATTCAATTCATGGTTCATCTTGGCAAACGAATCTAACCTAGTTTCTTCGTTTTCTAATTTAGTAAGGACGAAAAATCAATTATACAGGTTTCGGAATTCGTTCCTGGTTTATCGTGCCGTGTTCTCGCGTTGGAATTTCAAACTTCTTGGTATCTGCCTGATGTGTTTTTATTCGCGAAAACTTCACTTTTCCCTATGGTCTGATGTTATTTCTTTTCCTTTTTAAAAAATTGCTAGTTGCTTCTGCAGTTACTATTGCTTCTGTACTTTTTGCGTTACCTTTTTAACGTTTTAACCGTTCTTCGTGTCCTTGCGTTGTTACTTCTCCGTTAATCCAACTTGTTATTACAGTATCTTTTATAATGTCCTTCTTTTTATTGCAAGAATTCCATTTCTTACTTTTACACTTTTCTATGGTTCTCCTGTTGTTACGATTTCCTTTAGAATCTCAAACCCTTGCTTTTGTAAACGTAGAAGATTCCTTTAAATTACAATTTCATCGCGATGAAGTGAACTTCAATGAAAATATTTACTGGTTGGGGAACTGTAGGAGATGATAGATTATTTTCCATCATCGATCGCAGACGGATACGGTCCATGGAACTAGTTGCAATCAGAAGAGAATCCTTAGAAATGTGGGCACAATAGCCAACTATATATGGTGAATGTTGGAATCGATTTTGGAGAAAGTGACTACCTACTGACCAGTAGTGACCACTGATTGACCACAGAATGGATGTTATTCATGGCCGGTAGTTGCGATGAAGGAGTAGTAGCGAATAGTACTAGTAGTAGAGGAGGAAGCTCCAGGCACTCATAGAAATTGAAGGCACAGGAATTATTTAGAAGCCCGTGTGAAAAATGTGCTTTTACTCATCCCTTCTTCCGTGAACTTCCGACGAGTGACGCTTAACCTGGAATGCACCACCACCCTGCCATCGTCTAATGTTTCACTGTATCTTCGGATTTGAGTCGACTATTCTTTAATGAGGTACACGAGGACATGTACAGCTGTAGAATTATCGATTTCAAATCTTGATTCTCACACATGCAATGATGGTTGCAAATGCTGCATTACTTGCTCTCTTACGTTAAATGTTATCTATTCGTTTGAGTACTCTTACATAATTGTATTATTATATATAATAATATTATTAATGAAATTCTTCAATCGCCAGACACAAGTTACTACAATTGTAATAAATTCGTTTGCATGATAATAGCAAATATGATGATAAAGGAAATGGAACTTTACAAGCAAATTTTTCAAGCTATATAAATCATCTGAGTACGGTGTTTGACGTAAAGTTGTAAAATTATAAAGGAGAAGTTCATTTGCCAATAGCCAATATCAAGTGAAGCGGTTAAAGCTATTACTCTCGATACTAAGGAAACAATAAATTAATAAATACTGTACAAACATTACAATGACCGATAAAGTCACAAATCAAAATTTATGTCACGTTGAATCGATAAAAAGACAAAGTTCCTTAGATAATGCTTCAAGACCTTATTTAAGACTACTACATAAAGCACACTTTAGTTGTGGTTCGCTGCTTATCGAGAAAAGTAGGATGCTATATACGACCCTGGGGAACCGTGCCTCAATCGGTATCGCTACTTGCTACTTTAATTCGAACTTGGCCATATCATAAAAGCTAATGTTGGTACATCGATTCATCCTACTAATTCTCTCACCAAAATCATTCCCCATCAAGCGTTCAATTAGGAAATAAAAATACGGTGAGGAGGTGGGAGGAGGAGGGGGGGAGAGGTAAAAATCGGTAGCGTAAGCAAGCCTGGAACTTTTTCAATCGCGTTTCAATTTCCCCGCGGTAAAACGGAGTTTAAGGATGGAGGGGGTTTATAAAACTCGTCGGAAATCAGAATGCTAAACGGACCGAAAAGGACTTACTTAAGCGATTCGAAAGCGAGGATTCGCCGTGGCTTTAAAGATAAGACCCCGGAACATCGAAACGATCCGACCCTCGTCGTTCCGGCGCGTAACTTTGAAAATCGTCCCGACGTGAAAGAACCGCGACACGGAGTGGGAAACGCGAAAGCAACGCGCGTGCAACTCTCGAAGCCCGCCGGAATCGATCGAGCCCGTTCTTATTCGTTAGAATGGCTTCTGCTCTTACCCGTCTAGAGAAAGTAATAAGAATCTCCGCCGAGGAGGATCGACGCGAGGATTTACAGCGAGCCAATCGTTTGCCCGTATAAACGTTTTTCAAATATACTGCCGAGCGGGGAACGTGCTGGGCCTCCTCTTGGCCAATAACAATATATACTTCCGCCTTTATCAAAGCTATTTGTCTTCGAATTGAAAAGCCGGGAATGAATTCAGAAAGGGCGGAGAACCTATGCCGGGAGCGATCTCGAACGACAACGGAACGATCTCTCTTTTCTGGCCAGCGTCGAGACGCTCGATTTACGACTTCTGGCTGTGAGACGTCGTCGGATTTATCTTCCGCTTCACGCGCGCGGATTAAACAGGCTAAATAAAGCATCTCGTATACCAGGGAATACGGTTAAGGAAAATTCATTTTTCACCTGAAACATTATATGGCGCGTACGTGAGAAAAATTTGATATCTAACCGCGAAAGGCTCAATCTTCACATCCTCCAACCACCGAGGATCGCAATTCGTCTTGGGGACACATTAGCCCGTGATACATCCGAAATAATAGTTTCTGATCGATTCCGTTAGAATGAAATTTCATTTTAATCATCGGGCTCGAAGCAGTTTTAATTCGTTTTAATCGATAAACGTGATACGTTTCGAGTGGTAGACTATAGGAAAAAAGATAAAAGATAATCGAACGATGGAACGATTCGTGGAGTTCGCAAAGATAATTGAGTTAAATTATCGAGGTGAAGGGTCGAAGAAGGTAGGTGGAAATGTTAAAATCATTTGCCTATTTTCTATTAAAGGCTGCTAAATATTAAATCTGAAAAATAAGTTAGCGAAAAGAATTGTTCATTTAATACCAACTCATTTTACTCTCATTTACGAATTGAAATACTACTCGTGTAAACGATTTCTTCAAACGCTTAAGACGTTCCGTTTAAAGTGAACGTATCCTTATACATACTTTTATACGTGTCTTCTATAATTTTATATATATATTCAATGTTTCCTCAATGATTACACCGTACGATAATAATAATCCAGCGCAACATATTCCGCTGAAAATGTTCTTGACGTTTCGACGACGGATCAAGCGATCGGCGGAGAAAAGAGTTTCCGACAAAAAATCGCATACTCGCCCCGAAGCAGCCTTTTGCTTCGAATGAAGCCGACTAGTTCAAAGTAAAAGCAGGTAGCGGCACTTTTAATTAATACACCCGATACTCGGCTGACGTCTTCATTTTCCGTGCGTGATATTTGCCTAGCACACGGTAAGCAGGTCACGCGAATGCGAACAGTTCGTGAATCGCCTTTGCGTTAAGTCGATTAGAAACGTGCACGGGTATGTATGTTCTCCTTTACCATAACCGTGTCACCAGTTTATCGAATATATGCCGCGGTGGCAATTCATCCGCGAACGACTCGTTTCAGTTTCAGCCAATATTTCAACGTCCCTCGTGTAAAGGACACTCTAAAACGTTCCCAGGGTTGCAATAGTCTCGACGCTCGTTCCCGCAATTTATGAAAACGACGTTCAACCGGAAAAAAAGATCGGGCAGAAGAGGACGAAGCGAACGATTAAATATCGCACGAACAATTAAGTTTCAGCAAAGGAAATGAAAGGGCGGAAAAGATCTCGGTGGTAGATTGTTGGTTGGCAAGGAAGCGTTTAAATTCTAGGACACGCTTCGCCCCGAGAATCGTAAGGGATTCTAATCAAAGAGGATCTTGTTCGCCAGCTAATTGAAAATCAGCCACCGCAGACTAGATAAACATTTATTACGCAAACCTCTGACCGCCGAATAAATTCAACGAATCCTCGATCGTTACTGCGTTTTACAAACAGACTGACACGCAGAGTTGACCGATGATTTATCGCGGGGATAAAGTGGATTAAATTAATAAACGTAGACGCGAATCTCCCCTTCCCACGGTCAATAAATAATAAACCTTTCACTTCCTGGCTGCAGCTATTAAATCGTATAATACAAACTTGCCAACGAACGAAGCACCCGCGTTTGTTGGTCATTGCAATATGTCGCCACGTAAATGTTACGATTCTTATATCACTGTATCTACACCTCTATACCTATAGAGAATCGTTTAAACTAGTTTCGCTCGATAAACGTTGGAACTATAATTCAGATTGATCGACTTCGTCGTTGCAACGAGAATCGCGAAAAAAGCGACATTTCTATTAACGCATACGCGCGTTTGTTCCAGATGAGACGGAAATTTGAAATCGCAGCCCTTTACTTCCTCTTGCTGTCGATCACCTCCACTTACGTCGTCTCTGTTGCCGGTTACAAGGTGAGTATCGAAGCCTCTGTATGTTACGTGTACATCGTTTAACATAATTATCGTGACCTCGACGTTCGGCACGAAATCGCTTACCCGGGGAAAGAATAGCATGGAAATGACGGAATCACGTAAAATCGTTCCGTTTCACGCTAAGCCGTCAGCCAGGATAGCCTAGCCATTCGTCTGCCACGAAAACGCACAATATTCTACCGAGCAGATTTATGGTTCAACCTCGTGCACCCTTCGAAATTCCTTTTCCCGCATCGTCGCCTTTTTGCTCTTCGCGGTGCACGAAGTTATCGACGTTGAAGGCGAGAGCTGAACGCAGGTAGACAGGACGAAGAAGCAAGAAATTACCAACAGCTCGAATACTCGAAGGAATAAAAAGCGAGTGGGTCTGTTTCGTGAAATTCGACAAACAACGGAATAACGGTTATTCATCGTTTCCTCCGTTTAATCCTACGTTTAGTTGGCCCCTCGCAAAGGAAAAAAATAAATCGAGGAGATCGCTGGAATATGTGCCCATAAGTTTATGGTAAATATACATACATATATATATATTTTGTTCGTTAAAACATCTACTAAAACGAGACATAAGTCTCAAATATTATTAGAAAATTATTAAAACATCTAGGAATTATTATCTCGTTTAAAATCGTACATTAACATAGATAACACGTTATAAAATTTTAAGTATAGTATAAGATCATCAAATACTTGAATTCTTGTTAAATTCTTATTTATTTTGTAAGTATAAAAAGAACAAAGTTTGGAAACTAAAACTAAAATTTCTTATCTTATGCAGCCTTTTTCCATGAATCTCCTCGATTGTTGTAAAGGAAAATGTTGATATAAAGTGTATTTAGCCTATACCTTTTACACGTGTCTTTCCGACTGTTCCGACTGTACCGAATGTGGTCAATTACAATGGGAGTTCTACTGTAGAACTTCCACAAAGGGTAGGCAAAGAATCGTCAGGACATTGTCAAAGGTATTCCGCGACCCAATGCACCAGCGTATTTCAACATTATTCACCTGACGACCCACTCTTCGAGCAAGAAATGGCATAACCGGTTTCTTCCAATAGATTCTAGCGCACAGTGACCTATTTACAGTAACGGTAATAATCGATCAAACTCAAATATGATTCACTAAAATAGCATGCATTCTCTATGGCAGCAAGTTATTTGGAATAATGACCCGAAAATCGAAATAAACGCGTGTTGATATCAATCGTCACTAATTTGAAATTATTTATGCTTATATATATCGATGGAAAATGTGGTTACATTCATGTAATATATATACTAGATCATAATAATTTTCGGAAATATACGGTCTTATCGTTGTCGTTTAGATAAATTTAGAAAGAGTAAATTTACCTCTCAGAGACGTACGGAAATAATAAGATACTTTTAGACAATTTTTTAAACATTTTACTTCCACTTAATTTCCACTTTTTCCTAAAGTTAATAAAATACGCTCGTACATAGATGATGTAACATAAAATCGAATGTTAAAGATATTCAATTATGTAGAATTTAGGATTGCTAAATTACTGAGCTCAATTCAAATCCCACTAAAATGGTGTAATCCAAATGAGATATCATTCCAATCCTGGGCTGTTTAATATGTAATATCAAAATCCTTCATAAACTATATCAAGACAGATTACCTTAAAATAAGACCACGAATCGAGCAATTTCGAAATTGAAGAATTCATCATGAATTATCTCGGAACGAGAGACGTATACTATGTAGAAACGATATAGCGCGGTCGTAAATTAAAGCTGGGGTTAAATTAGGAAGGATTAAAACGCCTATTGATGTAATCACAGGATGGTACGCGTTTTGTAGATGGAATTTAATTCTTCGTCTACGAAAGTTATTTGCAAATTAATATTCTACTCTGCTCATATTCTTGTTTTAAACCTATACTGTAATTGTAGTATTAGTAAAAATTAATTTGTATTTGTTAAAAAAAAGCTTTTTGCAGAAAATAGAAAGAAACAATTCCAAGTTGACATTGCACAATCTTGAACGAAACTCAAGATCTCTCCAAAAATATCTCCAATTACATGCTTCGTCACTCGAAACTCTAATCCCCTATAAATTTTGCAACCATGCTATATCGTTTTCACAATATCTTAAATCCCTCAAAAATCGTAAAACCTCAAATTGACATTGGGACCGAAGAATTCCCAGAGAATCTCGAAGTTAAGAAGATGATTACAGACTATCTTAAAGTCCAAAGGTCCGTCATGAGATCAAAGTATATCGGCTCATCTTACAGTATCCTGAGATGGTTTACCCTCTAAACCATCTCATGGTTGAAGGCAACGTATTGTTTGGGTTTAGGAACGTTGAATTCAGAATGACCGAAACACAACCCTGGGGGTAGATTAAGATGAGTCTCGACCACTAGGTAGTCCATGACAAGTTCTTAACCCTGAGGCAGTCCAAGAAAGGTTCTTTCAACACCGAGATTGTCCTTGACAGTCCCCTCAAGCCTGAGATACTTTCTGGCAAATCCCTCGACTCTGGATTCGCCACGAAGCCCTCGATCTTAAAGCGATCTGTGGTAGGTTTCTCAACTCTAAACTGATCCAATTTGAATCCTTTGACTCTGAGACAACCTCGGTGTTATCAATTCATATCGCGTTATATTATCAAATCCATGCATTAGAATTACATACGTTGTCCTTCTTCCTTTATCGTCAGAATAGAACAGCGGTATAGCAGAATAGAATTTCTTCGCTACTTTTAATTCCCTGGAGAATCTAGTCCAAGTTATATCACATAGTCCGTTTCTCAAGTTCTCTCCTTCTATCGGAACCTCCGGAATCACAGCATGGACATCTGACTTGCCATCATTGCTGCACGAGCGGCTGTGCTGACCATTCCGCTAATGTTGACCGGAAGTGTTTGTTCTGATGCATGTGCACTAGTATGCTGGACACCACTTGTCTCATGGATCGTGTAGCGTTGTAGTCCAACATAATTGTTGGCGTGCCAGAATTTACCCAACGCATAGGTGGTTGGATCGGTGCTGGCATTTGTCCCGTGTACGTCCTCCAACATGCGAGGATAATTCGCTTCACGGCCTGAAGCGGATTTGATTGCACGACACCCATGATAAATGTAAATGCAAACAACGTCTGACAACTGAATTCGAGCGCTGCAAACTGGCTAATTTCCATAGCTGGTTGTTCTTCTGATTTCGATCCTAACGATCTTCTCAGACAACTTTCGCTCGACTGCGTTCCATCCGCAAATAATCTTCTCCCACTGCTATTACTCGTGGTTCGTCCGAGTAATATAGTATTATCAATTAATTATCGTTCAAGAAGTTTCAAGCTCACAGTAAACACGAAACGTTCGTACGCGACATTTCATTATCTCGGGCGAAAATAATGGCACGGTAATTTCGTATAAGGGGCGTACTTACGGGCGTTTTTCGTGGCAAGGAACATTCTGCTATTACTTCTAATACCCGAACTAGTTGCCTCCAACTTACCTCTTAATGAACGTCCAAACGTAAACCTGTAACACCTTTTCGTTACATTCGCTTCAAGTTCGCCTCTTATACCGATTACTTCTTTGACAAAGAGCTGAAAATTTCCTCCAACGAAGGTTCGAACGAAATGGAAGGGTCCTCCACTTTCGCGCGATAAAATTGCACCGATTTTCACGAACGTGGAACGTATTGTTAAAATCCCGATACGCCGTCGGCTGCACTGTAATCAATGGCATCGGCCACGCTGACAGCGTTAATCGATAATCCAAAATAACACGCGTTAATACGGCAAGTCGTGGAACCAACGAAATAGCTGGTCGTAATTGGATCGGACACAGTGTCGGACGTATCTACCGAACGTGTGAATGTATCCTTGCCTCGAGTGAAATCGTAATTTTTCCAAAACGAATTGGCTGTTTGCGTTCAGGTGATCAATTTGATAAAACTTCGTAGGAAAGTGTATGAAATACGGCTCGAAAGCTGAATGATACGAGAAACGGAAATCGCTAGTCAGATCTCTAATTTGTGTGATAAATAAAATGTACTAAGAAGCACATCACTCGATGAATTCGAGTAGTGGTACAGGATTTATTAGATGTCGTTACAACCAGGATCTTTCTTCGGTGATTTGTTTTTAGATAATTACATTGTGAAAGTCTAACTTTCTGCGGTTAGATGCGCTTAATATTATCTAGCATGCAATCGATCAGACGTCGTGTAAAAAATGTTATAAATCAAATATTAATTCTTAATAGGTAAAATAGAACGTGTACTTGAATAAAATCTAGCCATTTAATCGATCTTTACGTTATTGTTAATGGACACGATTTTTTTGTATCATGATCGATATCGCCAACCAGATATCGTCACAATATCGCACGAGTTACATTATCTGTATTTTTCTCATGATGAAGATAAAATATTAAAATTGAAAATACGAAATCTGCGGGGCGGTGGCACGAGAAGAGACGAGTATGTTTAGAAAATATGTTTAATGAAAAAAGCAACGGATCCAACGTCAACCACAAGAATTAGAGAAGGTGCTTGAAGTTTAATGATTCTTAAGGACGAGTTCTCAGACTATCTAAATTAATTCTTAAAGTTCCTTCCCAAAAAGTTATTCTCCCTAGCGGCCGGTAATTTCAGGGAGTAATTGAAAACACCCGTTCCGTGAATGAACAATTTTAGGCGACGCTAATGGAGATACGGAATGCCGTGGTGTCCTCGTAAATTTCCTCGTGAAATAACGCGGTCGCGAGAATGAATGAATCCTAAAACTACCTATATTTTTCGATGTCGTTCTGATATTTCAGCTTCGTATATTAACCCCTTGCTGAACTTCCGAGTATCCGGCGAGCTTGACCGATCGCTTTGAGATCTCCGCCAACCAATTTCTGTTTTCTTTTTTGTCTTTCTCTGAACGATGCGACAACCAACCAAACTATATCCTATGGCGTTCCGCTGTATGAAAAATCGAACAGATAGAAACCTGGATGCTCGATCCCTCTTTCCAACGTGTTTGTCTCTCGATATTGATACTTTATCATCTTTCATTCCAGGCAAGAATTTAACGTCGGATGAACGTCAAAGACCGAGGATCTCTTTATTTTTCGTCGAAATAATCATGAATGGAAGTAATACAGATCAGAAACAAAAGGATTTCATCGTGTCTCGAAACAATTTATTTGTTTCCTTTTTCTTTTTTTTTCTTTTCTTCTTATTTTCAATCAATTAAATAAGGTACAATTAACAAGAATAAGAAATAAAAGTCTTTTGGTAGTAAAGAACGAAGCAATCTCCTTTACGAAACATCTTCCCAGCGGTTTTTTTAACAAGATTAATTTTCGTAGCGGATGATGTATTGTATCAACAACGACTCGAGCACAAAAGAAATTACTTGGTAACAAAGTTTACTAATAACGATTCGTTCCTTCTCTTCTCGCCGAGTTCGACTTTTTAATAAAAATGGAAAGTAATAGCGGCTCGTGGCAAGTCGGTCCGGCCTGGTCAAACTCGAACGAAATTCCGTGTGTTCTTAGAAAGAGCATGATACCGTGACACAATGCACATGTATGTATACTAGCCAGCTGCATCATCGACAATGGGTAAAGTGCTTTACTCTAATTTTCATTAACGATGCACTTTTTCCAAACTCGATCGTGCCTAATCTGAACTGTCGATCGTGCCTTCCATCGATTCGCCCTGCCAACCGTACACGAGCCTGTTTCTTGACCCTCTCGCGTCTTTAACCCAGTTTTCTCTGCGGTTCTTACGTATGCATTTTTCATTCCTTTCAGCACTCAAGGCGACACCGAGACTTTACTGTGGCCGAAAGCTACGATGCGTCATCCTCCAACAGTGACAGCCTTTCGATGACGATACCACCATCGATCGATCGGTCCTCGTTTCCTGAAGAATCATACCTTCCTGAAAGTAAGAGACGAAGGTTAATCTAATAGCTCGAAATTTCCACGTGAAACTTTATTCCGCTTTTTGTTCGTTAATATCCGTTTCGTTCGCTGTGTCTTATAAGAGGAAAAAAGAAGATCTATTAAAAAATGTTGTGCATCACGGATGCAGTAGAAAGGCAGCAAAGATACGTGTACAAAGTCGAGCCTTTGCAAAATTAACGTACAGCCGTCGTTCCTTCTTCCACGCGAGAGAAACGAAAATTGAAAAGCCAACAAACTGGCCGGCATGCCGGAAGAAATTAATGAACGCGTTTACACACAGCGTGCATTTGATACAGCTGACAAGAATAAAAAAAGAAAAAAGCGAAAAAGAAGCTGGTCATTCCCGTCATCTGTACTGTGAACTGCTTTATTCGTGGTTACGAAATTTCTAAAGCAAACTTTCGCGTTATTCTTTCGTCGACGCAACTGCTTTTCCCGCGAGTCTCGTTCAACATTTCTTAATTAAGTGATTATTCCGATGAATGTATAATTTTCAGCACATAATGGCGCTATTCGAAGACCAGATTTTCGCGTTCTCGCCCTCGAACGATAGCCGTTTAAAATGGAAAACGAAGAAGCGTCGTCGGCAAACGAGACCCATTTGTTTATGCTGTTTTAACCAAACGTCGTCCGTCATTCGAGAAAAGGGATTTATAAGTACTGTATTTTCTGGATAAAGAACACCATAAAGAACACCACGCCGGTGATAGTCAGCGCACCGAAAATTTGAACGCCTATCGGGACCTTCATGGTCATTTTCTTTTCCTGTTACTCCCGTTATCTTGATTATTCCTCGGGAGATCTCTCTTTTATTTTTCGTTCTTTCAAACTAAACGATACGCCACGAGAATCGCGTAAAGAACAAACCCAAGGATTAATATTAACGCGACTATGTAAAATAACGCGCACATCGCATATTAACTTTATCCGGTTAAAAAATAAATTTAATTGTACGCACCGACTTGCACTCAACTTCGCATCGCAGAAATAAATAAATAATATTGAAATACGTGTACATATATCGATATTGCCTGTGATTACTTTGAACATATCCATTGAAATCAAAACGCAGCTCGACACAACAGCGACAACCGGTTCAATTATCGATGATATCACGATATTAAATACCAGAAAACGATTGAATTTGTATAAACATAAAGACAGTCGATATGTTATTATAATCGCTGATATAATAACTCGAAGCTTTGCCGTGAATTTTACAAATTCGAGTGCTAATTAGCGTCAGTCATGACTGGTACCCGTATTAATTACAGCAAACACGCGTATGAAATATTTGTCCTGCATTGTTGACCAGAACAAGTTTCAGGCAGAATTTATCTGTCGACGTTTACCAATAATTCAACGCTACGTCTCTGTCAAACGAGTGTAACATATAAAACTCGAAATAACCCGAAACAGGGAAAAAATACTCGTCCAGTTTCGAGCCGCGATTCTTTTTTAATACGCGTCCCCTTCTCTGTCAAAGCCGTAACAAGAGGGCTCGAAATCTGGACAAGACCACGGTAATAAAATATTCGAGAGAGTCTCTTTGATGAACGAACTCAGGCCAAAGACAAGGAGATCGCAGATTCCGTAACGCGAAGCCACTAAAAAGAAAGAGGAAAAGGGACGAACTACCTCGTAGCCAAAAGATTTAAATAACTTTAACCGCGAGAAGATTTTCAAGGATCTCAAAGCCTCGAATTCAATTCAGAACAACTTGAAATCGTGTACCAGCGCGCAACGATCGGAAAAAGCAAATCGCACGTGTATTTGCGGAATCAATCGCTCGGGGATAACTTTCGATGTTGTTCGAAGCCCATGGCGAAATCGTGATGTCTCCCTTATTTTTCTCACAGGCCCACATCCGATCGATCCTTGCGTGGCAAAATATTGCGGAATCGGCAAAGAATGCGAACTGTCGCCAAAAACCAACACCATCGCCGTGTGCGTTTGCATACGAAAATGCCCGCGAAGGCATCGACCAGTTTGTGCCAGTAATGGGAAGATCTACGCGAATCACTGCGAGCTACACAAAGCTGCCTGCCACTCTGAATCGCCGTTAACCAGAAGCAGACTGATGCGATGTCTACACCATGGTAAAAATCTTATCTTATTTCATTACAAATTATTATCGAAGTTCTTTAACTATTCTCGAACTCTTTGTACTAATTAACTTTGACACATCTATCAGACTGCTTAGATTCTTTCAATTGTTTCTTCTATATTGTTATTATTAGACTATGGATGTTAGTGGAAATTTTGATTGAAGTGGAGCTTACGCAAAAATCGATTTAACCTACCAAATATTTTAATAAATACTATATTATGGATATTTTATATATCTTTGCGTATCATGTGCATTCCGTGTAAGTATCTCTACACTTTTTAATTTCTTTATAAATGTCTGCAGTCTGGTTACTATCGAAATCTCAAACCTTATGAATCGTTTGTGTAATGTTGCAACTAGTAAAATAAATTACAGTATAATTCGTCGATCAAATTTTAGAAGAAAATATTCCACTCGCATTTAAATTAGATAAAATGTTAGAGCTAATGTGATTAAATTCGAGCAACATTTTAATCCAAAATCTCGCCTTTCTGAATCCAGACATCGAAAACGCTCATATTCGAAGAACCTTACACATGAATAGAACATCCCCTAAAACGGGCAGGATCGTTTCTTATCCAAGATCCAGAAGCCGAAAGAAGGGTGGTTTGAAGGATAATTTGATATCAGAGAAGAACGACTCGGACTCGAAGGAGTGCTCGAATCAAGAATACGAAATAATGAAGGTAAGAGGAGATATCTAGTGAAACGTCGCTTATAGTATTCGATCATTGAACGTTGTGCAATTATATTACTTCCATTCCAGGATAATTTGCTACTCTACAATCACGCGAGATTAATGTCCCAAGATAACCACAGCAAAGAATACCTTGTCAGTATAATGTTTTCTCACTATGATCGGAATAATAATGGCAATTTGGAACGCGAAGAATTAGAACAGGTAACTTTCTTCTATTTTACTTTCTCCACGATAATCAATTTAATCGATGATCGTATGTATTTTATGTGACAAATGGTAATTTGTAGTTCGCGGAGAATGAAGACTTGGAAGAATTATGCAGAGGCTGCAATCTCGGTCACATGATCAGCTATGACGATACGGATGGCGATGGAAAACTGAACGTGAATGAATTTTACATGGCGTTCAGCAAACTTTACAGTAAGTATTCTTTTAAACTACTCGACCTAACGATTGTAGCCACAAGTTTTCATCTTTTTGAAGGTTCAGTGATATTTTTCGTTTAATAACGAAAGCCAAGATACGTGCATTTATATAGAATTAAGATCTTTACATACGTTTAGTATCTTTTAAACTAGCGCAATCGTTTATAGGTGTCTCGGTGGTATCTCTGGACAAGTCCCTCGAGATAAACCACATATCCGCGAGGGTAAGCGATAATGTGGAAATCAAATGCGATGTCACGGGAACACCGCCACCCCCGTTAGTGTGGCGACGCAATGGGGCTGATTTAGAAACGCTAAACGAGCCTGAGGTACAATGAACAAGTAACAATTTCTTTAAAAAGACGACCATTCTTCTTTTACATATCTTTGTAATAAATAGTTCGATAATAATTTAATAATTGTCATAGACAAATGAACTTTCATACTTCAACGATAATAAATCTGTAATTACTTTTTTCTTCGGTAGATTCGAGTGTTCAACGATGGCAGTCTTTATCTAACGAAAGTGCAACTGATACACGCTGGAAATTACACTTGTCACGCAGTTAGAAATCAAGACGTTGTTCAAACTCATATCCTAAGTATTCGCAGTAAGTATTATGAATATTGCAAAATTCGTTAACGCAAGAATGATCATTTTTACGAAATTACTTTTTAAGCTATTCCCGAAGTGAAGGTAACACCGCGATTTCAAGCGAAACGTTTGAAAGAAGAAGCAAACATAAGGTGTCACGTGGCTGGTGAACCTCTTCCACGAGTGCAGTGGTTGAAAAACGACGAGGCACTGAACCATGATCAACCGGATAAGTACGATATCATTGGGAACGGTACTAAACTCATCATTAAAAACGTTGATTACGCCGATACTGGAGCCTACATGTGTCAAGCTAGTAGTATCGGCGGTATTACCAGAGATATCAGTAGCTTGGTGGTTCAGGAACAACCTACTCCAAGTAAGTCACTTATTATGTGTATATATAAACCTGTTCTCCTTCTATACGTTAATATAAAGCAAAAAATAAATAGTCTCTCTGTCTAGGACATATAATTATATTCGCAAATATAAATATATATATATATATATATATATATGTCGGAGATGAAAGGACAACGGGGTCACCCGTTGGAATTGCTTGGAAAAGCCTCAATAGCATTCACGAAATAACCCAGACACAGTCATTCGAAACTTGAGACAATGAACTTAGGCTCGAGGCGACAACCGGTCGCCGAGCGTAGCCGCGGTCACGGGATGAACGTTCCACCTAACAGAAAAGTACCAATATTATGAGACACACGTTGTATTAACAATCAAACCCTGGGCAAGAGCAATGTCGCAGTTATGCGAGTCTGCCTAGCAACGGTAGCAGTTTGTTGGTATCCCAGGCCAACGTTAAACAAAGCTAACGCAATCGTAAGGAGAAGAAAGTTTCCATTACTCTATTGTTCTTGTGATCTCCTTGGTGAGTGACACATCGTCTAGAGAGCAATATAAAGAGCGTCATAGCGAGCGATACTTTTGTGCATAGAAATTCTATTCTGAGTTTAATAAAGAGTGAGCCCGTGGACCGTGGATTCGCTATATCGAACCTAAGGTCATTGCCATTAGCGTCTAGTTACCGCGGTCACTGGTCGATCTTATTTCATCTGTATTCGTGTTAATAAACGTTATCTTGATTGTGAAACAACAATGAACAACCCAGGCGAAGATTCTTTACACGCCCATAATTCAAGCTCAAACAACTCTACTCCGACATATATATATATATATATGGCGGGTTGGCGTTAGCACTTGGGTTTGGGGCGTGTAAAGAATCTGCACCTGGGTCGCTCATCGTCATTGTACAATCGATGATATCGTTTATTGTCACAAATACAAGATAAACTACTGGCCTCAATACTCGAACGATAATGACAATGATCGTGGAGTCGATATAGCGAATCCATGGCCCACGGGATAACTGGTCTACTTTGCTTCAAAGTCTAAGTCGGACTCGACTTACTCCTCGTGATACAAGGATCGCTTGATTAACTCTTTGCTAAGACGTGGATTATTCACCAATCGTAAAAACACATTAGGTATCTAACTAATGAGACTGTAAGAAAGGGAATGACTTTCCGTCACGACGACGCTGCAGAGGAAAACTATGGTGAGGTGTGCCTAAGGGCATGAGGTCATCGGATTCGTCGGAGAAAGCCTCCGCTCGGAGGGTGAGGGAAATAGACGTTGCTGTTAATTGGTTAATTTCTATGTTGGCGGTTAGAAAAGGATGCTACCCGCTCTTGAGAGAGAGTTCCTAGCGGAAAGCATCGTACGTGAGGAAAGCAGATTTCCCGTATCTTCCCGCAATAGGTGACAGATTTACGGGCTAATAGAACAAAGTCTGTTTGCCAATCTGAAGGACTTTAATTAACTAAATCCTAAGATTTGTAACGGTTCCTCAGGCTATCTGAACATAAACTGTGAATGATACATCGGCATCTGGCGATCATCTTATTCAAAGAATGGGGTCTGTGTGTGGCGAGCCACGGGGCCGTTGGAATGTTTTATTGTCAAGTGTCGGTACGGCCAATTCTTTAAAGGAAAGCTATGTAACTTCATATCTCTGTTAGGTGGAACGTTCATCCCGTGACCGTGGCTACGCTCGGCGACCGGTCGTCGCCTCGAGCCCAAGCTCATTGTCTCAAGTTTCGAATAACTCTGTTTAGGTTATTTCGTAATTGCTACAGCATTCGGGTTTTTCCGAGTGATTCCAACGGGGGGTCCCGTTGTCCTTCCATCTCCGACACGGCCATCCTGACTATCACACGTCCTCGGGTGTATCTAGAATATTGAGTTTTACCAATGTTAGACTCAATATAACTGATATCGTTTACACTTTAACTCGGTGTCAAAATAGTTCAAGGGTCCAGTTTGACAACAACAATTTTGAGCAGATGTTTGATAAGGAAGGAGTTAAAAAAGAGAAGAAATTCGCAACGCTATAATTAATATTCGAAGTACTAGTTGCATTCTGTGAGTTATCAGTCCAAGCGTAATGGCATAATGGACCATACTCGGTCTCGCACCTCGACGGCTCTCCTTCTCTGGATCATGTTACCACACTGATCGTTCGTGAGCACACTATGTTAGATGTTATTACCGTAGTGCCACGAAACCATTGAACCTCATCGCATCGCCCCACTGGGCACTCGTGCGAACACTATGTTAGACGTTATTATCATAGTGCCACGAAAGCATTGAACCTCATCGCATCGCCCCACTGGGCACTCGTGCGAACACTATGTTAGACGTTATTATCATAGTGCCACGAAACCATTGAACTCATCGTATCGCCCCACTGGGCACTCGCAAACTCATTCTGTTAGGTGTCGTGGTCAAAATGATCCTCTGAGGCTGGGGCACTCGCATCGCCATGGTCACTACTCTCACCACAGACGTCCAACTCAGTAGTAGCGCAACTATCCGGCATTTTCTTCAGCCTATCATGGCTGTATTTATACGACCGCTTGCCGTCTAATGTCTTTAAAGTGTATCTCTATCTCCTTCCAAAATTTGTGCTATTACAAATGGACCCTTAAATTTCGGATCCAACTTCGTTTGGTTCCTTTCCTCATTTTTTTTTAGTACAAAGTCACCGAGATTGAACCGAATTACTTTGGCTTTTATTTTATCAAATCTTGCTTTCTCGTACTTAGCGCTGTCCTCTATATTTTATATGGCCTGTTGTCTTACGTTGGAGATGTTTACTTCCTTTTCCTCGATATTTTCAGGTAGTAATAACCCATAGGGCATTGCTGTTTTACCAATTAATAGTTCTAGGGGACTCGATTTAGTCACACGATTGATGGTGCAGTTCAAGGCTAATTGAATTTCACCGATCGCGTCTTGCCAGGATCGTCCGGTTGTCTCTACTGTCGTAAACATATCTTTAATGTCCCCATAATACGCTCTACCTGTCCGTTCGCTCTACTAGCACCAGTTGCTATTAGGTGAAGTTTAATTTGTTTACCCTGACAAAACTCTTGAAATTCCTTACCGGTAAAACATCGCCCTTGGTCCGCTATTATCCGAGAGGGGCTGCCGAATAGGAATATGGCAGATTTGAGTGCCTTAACGGTGCTAAGAGAATCTATCTTACGGGTATGGTGTAAGTATACAAATTTAGTAAAGGCATCGATTAAGACAATGACGT
Source organism: Bombus fervidus (assembly GCF_041682495.2). Lineage (NCBI taxonomy): Eukaryota > Metazoa > Arthropoda > Insecta > Hymenoptera > Apidae > Bombus > Bombus fervidus. Next base: position 9,557,537 of record NC_091532.1, read on the forward strand.
ATTCTTTCGAATCATTCTTGCCGCTCAGTTTTCCCGTTAGATCTATGTGAATCGTATGCCAGGGTATGCTGGTCTTAGGTATGGGATGTAACTCGGCTTGTATTTTGCCTGAATTTGCCTTAGAAATCTGACAAGCATGACAGTTCTCTACGAATTTACGAACGTATTTCGCCATTCCTTCGAACCAGTAATACTCGTACAGTTTCTCGAACGTTTTATCCCAACCTAAGTGCATAATCGCCTGGTGTATGTGGTTAATGACGGACCACCTAAAGCCTCTTGGTACGATGAGCAGGCAGAGGGTCCTGCCTCTCCTTTGTATTTTACGGTAAAGGATACCGGATCGTAGCTCGTATGTATTCGCGATGCCTTCCGCGAGCTCGTCGTTTTTCAATTTATTGGCGATTTCAGAAATTTGAGGGTCGCGACGTTGTTCCGCTAGAAGCCAATCCTTTGAGATTTCGGTGAGATTGATTCTCTTTTCCTTGATCTCGCTAATAGGGGTACGGTCGATGTCGACAGGGTTACGCGTAAAGAAATCTACGTGGGTCATGTGTTTACCTTCTCGGTACATGATGTCGAACGTGAAAGTTTGCAGGTAGGCCCACCACCTATAAACCCGGTCACTCAGATTTACTTTATTGCGGGCTGCCTTCAACGAATTGCAGTCAGTGACAACGAGAAATTCCCGTCCGTGCAGATAGTGGCGAAAATATTTAACGGCGTTTACAACTGCCAGCGTCTCTAATTCATAAGAATGATACCTGGATTGCGCGGGGCTCGTTTTCTTGTTGTAATATTCTATTACCCGACTTTGACCGTTAATCTTGTACATTAAAATAGCCCCATATCCATCTGAACTAGCGTCAGTGTGTAACTCTATCGGGTAGTTCGGGTCGAATATTGTTAACACCGGCTCGTTAGTCAGGACGGAAATTATTCTTTGTCTTATACTTTCGTGCCTATCAGTCCAAATTAAATTTTTACTACCGGAAGTAAGTGCATACAGCGGTTTCATTACTTGCGAAAATTTAGGAACGAATTTTCGAAAATAGGAGGCTAAACCTATGAACTACCTAAGTTGGGTGACTGTTGCTGGTGCAAGTAAAGAGCTCAGGGCTTGTATTTTACCAGGGTTGGGGCGAACTTCTCCGTTGTCAATTACGTACCCAAGATAAAGTACCGACGTCTTTAAGAACGAACATTTCGAGAAATTGAAGGAGAACCCGGCGCTTACGAGGGTATTTAGTACGATGTACAATCTCTCTAGGGCTTGGTCTACCGATTCCGCAATGATTAGGACGTCATCCAGATAGACGACAGCGTAAGAGTATCCGAGGTCACCCAAAGCGTTGAGAATGGCCCTCTGGAAAACGGACGGTGCATTTTTTCAATCCGAACGGCATCGTTAGGTACTTGTATTGCCCATCAGGGGTGACAAACGCTGTATACTCCGTCGAATTGGGGTGAATGGGTATTTGATGGAACCCGCTTGCCACGTCCAGGCTAACGAAGTATCTCGCCTTTTGCTATCTCGCGATTTGGTCTGCAATAAGAGGTAGGGGATACCGGTCCGCGACCGTATTTTTATTTAGTTCCCGGAAATCCACACACAACCTATCCGAGCCGTCCTTCTTCTTTACGAGTAGCATAGGGCTCGCGAACGATGAGTTACTAGGCCTTATGATTCCCGCCTTAATTAATTCGCCTATTCGCTCGCGTACTATGTTTCGCTCCACCTCGCTAAGTCTATAGGGGCTTCTTTGTACGGTGATGTTAGGGTCGATCAAACGTATTTTCAACTGTCCCGTCTTTACGCGTGTACGCGGGAACCCCGAAATAAACGAACTCTTAAATTCTTCGAAAATGGAAATCAATCGGTCTCTGTCTTCGCCGAGCACCTCGGTGTCGAGTTCGTTAATATCAATTTTGTTTTCGACAGTTTTATTACAACTATTGACGGCCTTTGCCCTGCTAATAGTGAGACTATTTTGGGAAATGTTAAAACCTTGGCTTAGGATCTCGCGGCCTATTATGATTTCGCACTCTAGATAGCTATCATCGAGGATATGGAAAGTTATCTCCAACGCAAAATCGTTGATGCGCACTACGGACGAAACTTGCGATGTGCAGTTAATGCGATTATTTCCTATCCCTCGCATTACTACTACGTCGTTCTTTTGCCGGAAAATTTCGAGGCTATGGACTCTCTAATTAGCGAACATTCGGCTCCAGAATCGAAACAAAATGAAAACGACTCACCCAGATAGCTTAATTTACCCCACCACGCGGGAGTTGACTCGACGTTCGTTATCAGAGTCGCGGTTTGTTTTCCGCAGTAACGGGCAGTTAGGCGCGATATGGCCCTCCTCGCGACATTTGAAGCAGGACACCTTGGACGATACAGCTGGTCGGCTTCTCTCCGGGCGTCGTGTAGCCTCCTGTCTCTCGGTCTTCATCCTCGTACGGCACTCCGCTATTTTATGCCCGGGGACACCACAATAATGACACTTAATCCGGGGGTCAGGCAGCTTCCGTCGTTTCACTTCGGGGTCCGCCGATGGACTTCTTGACGAAGACGCCAGCCTCTTCTTGTGAAAAGCGTTCATTTCCGTCGCAAATTGGTCCCGAGTCTTGACGTCGCTTGTAAGCGCTACCTTCTCGACACGCTCGTCGCGCAAACTCAGATGATGAAGAACGGTGGCGTTGACTATTTCAACTGCTGTCAGATGATCCCACCTTGCTCGCCTGACGCATACCATAGGCTCCCATGGATTCACCCTCCAGCTGAGATTCGGCCAGCATCTTCATTAACGTTGAGGTTGCCGTCTCTTTCCCACCGAAACGCGCAAAGAAAAGTTCTTTAAACCTTGCCCAAGTGAAGTCCGCGTCGACCGGTATCTACGTGAGCCACTGCGAGGCAGTGCCCTTTAGCGCATGGCTTACGGTGAAAAATAATTCGTCGCTTTGAATGGGCCTTCTCTCCATGAACCGACTGGCGGTTAAGCACCATGCGGCTGGATCGGCGCCTGCGTTTTCGGGATTGAATTCTGGTAAGGGTACTTCCTTCGGTTCCACGCTCACACTTTGTCCTCTCGATTGATTCATGATGGCCATGAGCTGGTCCAACGTTACAAATGGCGACGATTCCACTTCTGATGTCGGGTTGGCGTTAGCACTTGGGTTTGGGGCGTGTAAAGAATCTGCGCCTGGGTCGCTCATCGTCGTTGCACAATCGATGATATCGTTTATTGTCACAAATACAAGATAAACTACTGGCCTCAATACTTGAACGATAATGACAATGATCGTGGAGTCGATATAGCGAATCCATAGCCCACGGGATAACTGGTCTACTTTGCTTCAAAGTCTAAGTCGGACTCGACTTACTCCTCGTGATACAAGGATCGCTTGATTAACTCTTTGCTAAGACGTGGATTATTCACCGATCGTAAAAACACATTAGGTATCTAACTAATGAGACTGTAAGAAAGGGAATGACTTTCCGTCACGACGACGCTGCAGAGGAAAACTATGGTGGGGTGTGCCTAAGGGCATGAGGTCATCGGATTCGTCGGAGAAAGCCTCCGCTCGGAGGGTGAGGGAAATAGACGTTGCTGTTAATTGGTTAATTTCTATGTTGGCGGTTAGAAAAGGATGCTACCCGCTCTTGAGAGAGAGTTCCTAGCGGAAAGCATCGTACGTGAGGAAAGCAGATCTCCCGTATCTTCCCGCAATAGGTGACAAATTTACGGGCTAATAGAACAAAGTCTGTTTGCCAATCTGAAGGACTTTAATTAACTAAATCCTAAGATTTGTAACGGTTCCTCAGGCTATCTGAACATAAACTGTGAATGATGCATCGGCATCTGGCGATCATCTTATCCAAAGAATGGGGTCTGTGTGTGGCGAGCCACGGGGCCGTTGGAATGTTTTATTGTCAAGTGTCGGTACGGCCAATTCTTTAAAGGAAAGCTATGTAACTTCATATCTCTGTTAGGTGGAACGTTCATCCCGTGACCGTGGCTACGCTCGGCGACCGGTCGTCGCCTCGAGCCCAAGCTCATTGTCTCAAGTTTCGAATAACTGTGTTTGGTTTATTTCGTAATTGACACAGCATTCGGGTTTTTCCGAGTGATTCCAACGGGGGGTCCCGTTGTCCTTCCATCTCCGACATATATATATGTCGTTTATTAGTTATGTAGATAAATTAGTTACTTATTATGCATATGTATAAACCTGTTCTTCTTCTACATGTTGGATAAGGTAATATAATACGTATAACGCAGTATCAGTTAATGAAAAATAAAAAAGGAAAAGTAATTGTATTTGCAAATATGAAATATAGATCATTTATTGATCATTAATTTCGATAAATTAATAACAATTATGTTCTTATCTAGCGACCGAGAACGAAGAGCGGAGATTCTTCTCTTTCCACGAATGGGGCATTTTGGTATACGAACCGTCTGCTTGCCGACCACGACATGAAATTCGTTCTACGGATGTGATACCTGGTACACAGGTAAAATTAAACGTGTTATTAAATAATTGTCTGTTGTATAAACGATTCTAAGCTTTCATAGTCGAGATTGCTATTGTTCAATAAGTTTCCAGGTATAAGTTGCATTTTTATTCAAATATTACTGTTATTATATCGACGTTGTGAATACTTTCAAATATTTAATAATTATAAACGGTAGCCTGGACTAACAAATTTATATATTAAATTTCGTAACTTAGGAATACGTGTGTGGCATTAAGGGTGTCCCTTGTTCATGGGGACGCGCGATTAATGTAGCTAATCGATATGTGTACGTCAGTCAACCAGATAAAGATCGCGTACTTGTCATCAGTGAAATACAAATGGTTATAGTCGATGTGAGTAAATTTTAATTTGTCAATGTTGCTTCTATTCGTTAAATACAACTACTACGATTAAAAATAAATCTTACTCTCCTTATATATTAGGTGGTACCGACCGACAAAAACCCTGTTCAGCTCTGGTATGTTTGCTCTCTCGATCAAGTATGGATATTGAACTGGCGAAACGAGAAAGACATCGATGTAAAAACGGTGCAAGTAATAGAAGATGCTGCTCAGAAAAAAAAGCACCGAGCGATTCGACCAGAGCCTATCGATGCGCAATTTGATATAATCCAAAATATTTATATTCCTGAATCACAAGTAAGTCTCTTAATCATTGAAAATTATCATCTACTCTGAAACTACGTAAACGTAAGTATTACCATATACTTCTCATCTTTTAGGATATTGAGAACGTGTTCAAGTACGGTTACGTGAGTCATGCGAATCAACGTAACATGTATAAACTTGATTTAAAGAATATGAAATATACACGTAGCGCTGATTTAAGTTCTTATAATTGTGTTCCAGTGAATGTCCAATTTTCAGTCCTATGTGAGTAATTTATTTTAGTTATGTAAATTGATAAATGTTTGATAGATAACTGAAGCAATCTATAAATATACCTTACGATTTTTCAGATGGATTTGTAGTAATCGAATGTCAAGAACCGGTTACCAACCGACCAACAGGCCAATTGCTGTTAGATTATTTAACTGACACCGTTCTTGCATACAAACCAAATCTTTTAGGAAAACCAACTATTTCACCCGACTCTCGGCACCTTGTCACGTTAGACAAACAAAACACAGGCGTAACTCTAGTTGTACAAGAAGTATCATGTAACTAGAATTTATTTTTTCTTTATAAGATTATTAACGGTATTACTCATAACAATTAACCAATCCTTTTTTTTTAGCCGATGGTTTAAAATTCGCATTTGACGTAAAAACGACATTGAATATCAGCGATATCGCGCTCTATCCATCACAAACGACGCACGGTTATGATATTTACGCATCATCCATTGACAAAGAAAACATTCTCTTTCTTGATCTGTCCACCGGTATGATGAAAATTTTAAAACACAATAATATAATACTGCATCAAAATTTAGAACATTAATTTTTAACTATAGGTAAAGTGGAAATGATAACAGGCGTGGGTAAAGCAACGTCGCCTAATTTAACAAAATGGGGAAACCCTAATAGACCAATTGTACAAAGTGGCATATTTGGTAAATATATGGTCAGCCCATCTAGTGATGCACTATTCGTTTTAAATGGTGAAACCCGAACAATAAATTGCGAGATTGGAGGCCTGGAACATCCTGGAGCAGTGGTATGGTTTACAGTGTCTTTACATTAAACAATCGAAATTTTGACAACGATACACGGCGCGCATAGATAAAGAAAAGTAGCCAAGCACAGAAGAAACAGTGATATGTACATCACCATTTGAACAAAAGGGTAGAATAATTGTAGTTTTGTTAGGTTAGAGAAAGGAACGGTTGAAACAAATTTTGAGAAATATATTCTAACACCAACATACCATTATTCATGGTTATCGTTAAAATATCTAAAAAATTTCCGAGTACTGCTCTTCAATAATTAATGGCGTATTTTTGACACCATCGAGCAAATAAACGTTTTTGATCGTTACAATACAAATATTTATCGCGAAACATTTAACGATAAGATTTTTAATGTACATACCAAAGATCGACTTTTACATATATATTTAACGTACCTAATCATTACCTTATCGGTGGCCTTAGTTTCCCTCGATTTTGCATATCTCAATCTTTGTACTAATATATTTCTCTTTCGAATAAATTTTCGATGGCTATAAGAATACAATTACAATTCTTCCAAATAGCAATTAGAATAATGTTATTTCTTACCCAACATGTACTATAAATTATTAAAACCTAATATTATTGAATTCAATATAACAAAACAATTTAGAAATTTGGCGATTTTTATCTCTAACGATATATTAAGTTTTTCGTTAAATAATATCAAGAGATATTAATGTTATAGCCAAGGATTTGTCAATAACTTGTATATCGTAGCTAAACCAGTTGATTAGAAAACAAGAAACAATCACGAAATTACATAAATCGAATGAACACAAATATAATACAGTATAATCACTTCGTAGTTGACAGGTTTTAACCGAAAAATTAGAACCATTTCTTTTACGAAAATTTTTACAATAACCTATCCGCCAAAGACGTATAATACAGTCATCGGGCCACAAATAGTATATTAACAACGGGTATAATGATTATGTATTATAACGCATGCGTGTGTCCATTGTACACGTGAGAATACGAGCGCATATAACAAGTAAAATGAATACCTTGTAATAAAATTACAACAAAACTAATTTAATAAATAATCTGCAAATACAAATCCTTTTTGCTACAATGTACATGCAGATTATGAACATCTTAGCAGTCTTGTATCCATTCAGATAAAAAGGAAATAGTGATACAGTGAATGGTTACACTCCATCGTTAAGAATCGTATTTTTAAGTGTATCTAGCCATAACGTTCGCCTTTATTCACTAATAAATTACGTCTGTTCAAAACCTCAAAGTCTACTTTAATCACCTACTGTACAAATTCGACGTACGTTTACGCACTAATCTGGTATAAATACGCTTAGTTCTTCCCAAATTATCAACTCTTCCTTGCACAACTGCTGTTTTTCACGATTAATGTCATTAACAATCTGGTAATTACACTATACCTTTCAATTCAGTAAACAATCACCGATAAAATGCACGAATTTACCCCTAGTGATAGATACAATTGACAGTCAATGAATTTCCACGTGTATATCGCGCACGCTATACCATCTGTAAAATGTTTACTACGAATTGAACAGCATCAAATTGAATAATATAAGGAAGGAAAAGAGACACAGAGGCAGACCATGAACGAATTATTAGGAAAAATAGATCGAAAGATTTGTAAGCAGTTTTCCATTCAATATGACGTAGTTCGATCAACATATAAACGCAGCACCTTGTAAACTCTTCTCTTAATTTCCCAGTTACTCTTCTGTTTCTCACACTTTGTATATCACTGGCACTATCTATTTGCCAGTTTCTTTGTTCCAGCACTGGTTATATATTGCACGATTTTAAATTGGTCCCTTGCCGACTGTAAAAAAGTATATATGCGTTGCTAAAATCTTCCTCCTGAGGTTTTTGTTTGCTTGTAATTTCATCATTGTAGTAGTACCACATATCAGTGCGAGGATTTTTTGCGTATGCTGTATAGTGTCCAGCTGAGACCCCTTATAATACATTAACAATACATAAGAACATTCCTTACATCATTTTTAACTACAAATGAAATAAAGTGAAGATATATACCTCCGAAATGACAAACGCATGCATAAAGATCGTATAAGTGTTGTCCAACGCTCAAACCAACCAAGGGAAATGTAACTTTATCGTCTAACTTCATACTAGTACACTCATAAAATACAAATCTATAATAAACAAAATAAAATTATCGTATTTTATAGAACAAATTTTATCTTTACGTTGCCATACAATCAAAAGTAAACATACCGTTTCAAATATACTATAAGGAACTTGGGATATCTATGAACTGTGAGAGTTTTCGTAGCGCATCGATTTCGTTCGCATTTTGGGCAAAACCAAGGATTGTATTCGTCTAATGTTTCACTATAAAATATCATTTATTAGTTATTTGAAAAATTTGTGGAACTAAAAAATTTTAATCATTAATGATAAATTTTACCTTTGACTAAATGCTTGAAGACAATCATATAAAGACAAAGGATGATGAGGCCTTTGTTTGCTGACGCTAACATGATCAATGGGCGATGCAGTCTTAGGAACCTGTTCCGTATAACGTACAGCTAGAGTATCACCATTACACAAGATTACCATACCCGTTTCGGGTACACTGCACCCTGTACAATGTGTAGTATACATACAACGAGAACAATGATGCCCCTATTAAGAAAGGTACATTCGTTAATATATTTAATTCTATATCAAAAACTATTTATATTGAGATTAATATCCACAAAAAATAATAGATAGAGATTCTAACCTGTCCTGTAACAAAATGAAGTGTATAATTTCCTTCTTGTGGTACATTTTTTCTTACAATATCATACAAGTCCTTAGCGTTTACTCTTGAAGGTAATCTTACTAAATGCGGGTATCCAAAAAGTTTTGTTCCTTTACGATTGTTTGTCGTTTCATTTGTTGTATCATGTCGCAAAACCAATGGTACATTTAAGATCCTAATTGCAGGTCTTGGTCTACCTGTTTGATCTATTTTAATAAAGGATGATGCAGTCATATAGGTTGAACACATTGGACACATTTGCGGTTCCGTTTGATTTTTGAAGTAATTCTGTTAAATTAAACATAAAACAATAACTTAGAAAGTTTACATTGTAACATGTGAGATTTAAATATGTACTTAAAGTTCAATTTTTGCAATGTGATATGATTGTTAAAGGATAATATAATACCCTCAGTATACAGCAGCTTCAGATTAGTCTGAATTGAGTTCCAAAGTATAAATCTTTTGGCTTGCGGATTGTACTCAAATAGCGAATCATACGGGTTTCCATCTTTTCGTTTCCAAGTACCTCTACTTCGAGCGAAGTTTCCTGGGCTAATTGGTAACAAAAAGCTATTTCTGGTTCCCGTACGTACCCTTATGATACCGTCCGGCTAGAACGTTTATTGACTGAATCTCAGACCTTCCCGAGGTGAAAACGTGGTAACTATGTACCTTGCCTGTACACCCCTTCCGCTAGATTGAAGCTGCCGTTTTCATCATTGGGTTTACGTATTGTACCAATTACGATTATGCGAATAAAGTATCAATAATAATGTAAAAAAATAAATTAATAGGAAATTTTGATCGTTTAATGCTGTTCATTCTCGCGAACATATTATAAAAATTAAGCTACAGAATAGCCTACCTCAATACAAGTATCGCACATAACAAAGTTGCAACTATTTCCGCTATGCTTTTTCAAATCTCCGTCCAATTCTTCGAGACAAATTGTACATGGAATTTCTTCTCCCATAACTGTGCATTTTTGACAGGAATCAGCCTCCGTTATACGATCTCCACCACCGTCTGATACTGAAGTGTACGCATCAGGAGGTTCCGTGAGTTCAAAGGCATATATAGATCGATTTGTATCATTGATGTGTCTCAAGAGTGTATTGTCATCCTTAAATTTAAAACCTTGATGTACAATCCAACAATGACAATTCCGTCTAGTGTGATAAGTTACAGCAAACAAGATACATAATTCCCGATACCTACGGTGCAAGGGTAAAATAATATAATCGAGAAGTGATGGCCATAGTTGGCCAATAACAAGAAAGTATATAACGAAAACCAAATTAAACATATATAAAAGAATACAGAAACAAAGAAATTGAATCTGTGTGATGGAATGTAGCCTCGTAACTAAATTTTACGCTACGAGAATGTTCTTCCACAACATTTACTCTTGGAGAGCAGTATCAACGATTATCGAGACTACTCGATAAGCCGTCTTCTTCACCCTCCATAATTATTCTCGCATTAACATATAGACCCACGCACCGTTTTTCATGATATGGAATAAAAGTGAACTTTATTCCTAATTAAAACAAATAACTTGATACATCCTTAAAAAACATATTGGATTAAAGGATTATTCTAGTAACCTCATTATCCAAATATCTACTAAATCTGCAGACTTCTTTGAAATACCATAAACTCACAATGGACTGACTAAACGAATAAAAATTTCTTAATATATACATACATGCAATAGGAATTAGTTAAGGAGGAATTAAGCTCTATATGCTTACCAGAATCTTCGATATATGATTTTCTAAAACTTCGGCAAGTGCAATATTTCTTACTGCAATGTTTTCTTTGCCAAGTGTTTTTAGTAGCTCCTTCTTCAATTTCCCAATGCGTGATTGCTTATTTAATGAAACAACACACTTTATAGGTTGATCACCATTTGCGGGAACATATGTAACGTTTAATTGTCTTTCCATTGCATGGGGCAGCGGTACTGATAAATACATGAAAGGTTCATATGTAACAGAAACATGATTACATACTGCACAAACAACCTATAAAGGAAATATAACAATGAAAGTTATTTCAATCTTATATATAAATAACATGTATATTTGTAATTTAAACATTATCATATATCAGCAAAATGAGACCTGCTTTTTATGCTTTGCAAAGCAAGAAGGTATAACTGCTGAAGTTTAATATAGGAAACATTTTACGGTAAAAATCAATTATGTGTGTCAATTACCCCAACGCAGTCTCCATAATATGAAAATAAAGTATCATATATGATACAATAGATTTACCTTGCTTTTAAACTGTCCCTGGAAAGTATCAACAATAATACTTCTATTAGATTTTAAATGCTTTGCCCAATGTTTGTCGGCTTCAAGCTCATCTTGTGTCTCTATAGCGCTATTTCCATAGCTTTGTGACATTCGTGTACATTGAGAACTAATGCTTCCTTGACCATCACGTTTATGATTTTTTTCTTGATCATCCAGCCTCATACGTTTTACATTACATTTTTCTAAGCCATTATCATATTCTATATCAGAACCACTTGATGCATAATCTACACCACAATTGACTTTTTGAACATTGACTTCCTTTATTCTTTTGATACTGACAATTTTATTGTCAAAATCATGATTTTCCATTAGATTTGAATTGTCTAAAGGCATTCTACGAACATTTTCCTTTGGAAATTTTTGAGAATCATAATGAATCTCATTATTACATTCTTGTTGTGTTACTAAAAAGTTTGCATTGCTAGTTTTCGCTTCTTTATGAATATCATAAAGACCATGATATTTTGGTACATTTTTCGAAAGTTCGATTAATGTTTCCAGCCTTAACGAAGGTGTAACTTCACTTTTTTTTTCATCAACTTCATTGTGAATAAACGTACTTGACTTTGCTTCAACAGTTTCATCAGAATCAAGTGTTTCTTCATCATCTTCACCATCGTTCAAAGGCGATCCTCGTGGCGAATTTGCAATACTATCTAATTCACCTATTGGTGAACCTAAATCTAAAATCAATTAATTTTTATAATTTCTGTGTATGTACCATGTATATAATTTTTACTTATTATAAATCTATATTAAGTATATTTTTACCTCTTGGTGAACCTGCCATAGTAACATTAGGGCTATTTGGACATTCTGGTGATGGTAAGCAATCATACATTTCCAATATATCCGTATTACAATTGGAATTACTAGTGGCAGTGACTGGGGACATCATTTTCCCATTTAAATTCTCAATTGAATTAATAGAGTTGGCAGTGGTTGTAGATGAAGGAGTTTGACAATTTTTTGTACACTTTGCTGTATTCATTTGTTCATGTAAAGAATCCAGTAAAAGTGCAAGAAATTCTTGACAATCATGCTGTAGATTATTATTCATAATAATTATTTAAATTATGCAATAATAATTAAACAATCTATAAAAATATCTTATAATTACCTGTCTATTGTCTTTAAATTGTGAATGATACGCGCCTAATGTCTGTTTAAATTCAGTAGGCCTAAGGACACTATATTTCCCAGACCACATTTTGCCAAGAAGTACGCTAAAATGTGCCATCAATGATCCTGGAGGAGGTAGTTTTTCCCCCCTCTGCTGTAAATCCAAAAAATGTCGCAGAACAGGTGGTGTTGCAGTCAAACATTGCAAACCAGCAGCCATAAAGCAAGTATTACCAAGATTACGAAGACCACATACTCCAGCACGTAAAACTACATCTTCTATAACATAGAAACGCACAAAAATATTACTTATTCAATAAACTTAATAAAGAAATTCGTTTCAAAATGAAACTATTAGAAGTATATACATAAATACATAAGAATTTATACACACCCATGGGAGAATCATCTTGAGAATCTCCACCTTCTGAAAACAAATTATTTAGAGCTGGAGTACCGGGAGGTAAAAATGGGCCATACTCTATACCAGTTCCGCTATCACCAATAGGATCTGCACCAACATCTGTGAAATCATTTAAACCAGGTGGTGGTGGAAGTGGAATAGCATAATCTGATGTAGAACTATTTGCTTCAGTCCTATAACAAAAATGTTGATGTATATCAATATGATTTGTTATATATAGCAATATTATATATATTTATATATATATATTTGAACAAGTAATATTAATGATACCATGTATCTTCTATGCCCATATTAACTTCTGATGAAAGCAGTTTATCCTCTTGAAGAGTTAGAGTATGATCTAAAGAAGACGTCAGTGGGCTGAGACCAGTAGAATCTAACACCTCTGATATCTCTGCTACTTCAGGCAGATAAAAGATTTCAGACGATCCAATCATTGAAATATTTTCTACTTCTGAGACATCCACCTTATTGTCCATTCAGATAGTAAAATAGCAAGTGTTACCTAAAAGTATAATTATTACAAAAGAAAGAATCAATGTACATTTGTTAAAATCAACATTATATCTTCTTCTAACATAAATATGTTTTGTTCAAAAAGTTTTTCCATATTAATACTTTTTAAAATAATAAAAGCTTACATTTGTCTTAACAAAAATTCATGAAGTTAATAATTTATATGTATAACAAATACAAACCTAATATATATGAAAGTATAAATATCTAATACTGTAAAATATTACAATACAGAGTACATTTACTAGAAACAAAAAGGTTTTATAAGATTTATTTGTTGCTTTGTTTTTCTTCTATATTTTCTTTCTTTCTTTTTTTTTTTTTTTTTCTTTTTTTTTTTTTTTTTTTTTTTTTTGTTAATATAACATGCATTACTTAAGTATGTTTTATTTACTATAAAATTAACGATAAATAAACATGAACGAACATTACATGAAAACATAAATACCATTTCAAATTAGACTTTTGCAAATTATATTATATTACATAAAATCATCGAACAATACTTAAATCATCCTAACCTAAGACGTCGGGAACGATTACCGCGAATTCTTTGGCGTCCTATTCTTGTAAGCCGGAAAACTCCTTGAGGAACAATTATTATCGGTAACTGGATTTTTTTTGTCTTTTATAAGTAAGATTATGTTATATTGGCTAGTACACTGATCAATATGGAAGAAACTGAATTCTATAGTCTATAAAAGTACAACTAGACCTTGCCCACTCAAATCGTAATCATCCTGTAATGTTGTAATACCATAAATTCGATATAAATTTACACAGAAAAACCATACAATTTCATATTTAACATGAGTGCATAAAAGAAAAAACAAAAACAATATTTACTTACATTGCAGAAAATCCACTTTCTTCTTCGTGAAGTATCTATACCGCCATTGCAGTAAACGGCATGGTCAATGGATGCGTTAAAAAAGAAAGATTTACCTACGGCGCTTCAGGAAGTTGGCATATTTTCTAATTTATAATGTAGGTACTTCCTGCTTCCTAGGGAAATTTCATTTGCGCGCTTAAAATTGTATTTTACATTTGATAAAAGTTTTCGTTTCTACAAAAAATTATTTTATGAAAGACGATGTGGATATATCGAAAAACAATACATATTCCTTTTACTTCAAAAGAATTATATCTGATTATATATATAAGTAAACAAATTATACAGATACATATGTAAAATGTAAATATTTTAATAATGTTTTATTTTATATAAATGATTCAGAAGATCTAACTAGATCTAACTAATTTTGACGAGTTTAATGAGAAATCCTTTTATCTTTCTTTTATCTCATGGAAACACTCCATTTGTGTATACACATTTTCATTGACGAATATATGTATATACACACCCATACACATATTGAAACTAACAAAGCTATATATCTACTGATTTCTTTGACACACACGAGGGAAACAAATTTAATCATGTCTAATGTCAATTATCGTACTTTGTCACTCCTTTCTCCTCAGTGATAAATTAAACTATATAGTATAAATTAATTAGTAATTGTATTGGAACATATTGTAAAAAGATATAGCAGTCTATATGAAAAAAATGCAATGATAGCTGAGTTTTAGTACAAATAAGATAAGGTAATGTTTGATCTAGAAAGAAAATAACATTTTATGACGAAAATTCGTTAATAAAAAATAATCATTTTATTTAGTTTTAAGAAAATTATATTATTAATACTACTAAGGTTATTTTGATTCATTACTATTAGTATAAACAACCATGTACATTATTCTTATTGCCGCTCTTATTAGACATAATAATAAATAAATCTTAGATGGAATTAAATTATAATTTCATTAATATTTTACATTGATATGAAGAGTATTCATTCACCACACAAGGATTTTTTATTAAGTCTTTCAAGGAATAGATAATACTTTATTGATAAAAATGTCATCATCAGAACAATCAATGATTGTACAATCGAAATTTGTCTCAGGGGAGACTGTAATAATTGTATCCTTTTATTAAAAAGCAGAATTATTGTCTCTTGCGTTTTTAAAGAATATATATAAGATATATATTTATAAAACCTTAATTATTTATAAAGGCAATGGATGCATCATTGATACAAGGTTGGGTTAAAGCTGCACGAATTATAGCACTTCTTAACAAGGGAACCACTCATGCATTGGTTATTTTAATTACTTCAAGAACACCTCCTCAAGTTTATAGTGATCTTACCATAGAAAGAGTATTGCCTATTGATCAAGATTTTAAATGTAATATAAGTATGTAATTTTATTTAATTATTTACATGTTTAATAATCAATTTATATGTAATTACAAGTTATAGTTGAACTAAAACTATTATAATATTTTATCTACAATTTATCAAATTTTATTTATTAGATACTGATGAAAAGCAACAAGATGGTTTAGATGTTTATCTGAATGTTACATCAAGGAAATTACACCTTGTATTTGAAATGAGGCCTGGAGTAGCAACTAGCTCCTTAGTGTCTGAGATATTTAGGGCTATAGAAGGTAATCATGTTATTTATCATTTAATTTTATATTATCAACAATATTTTTCTATTAGTAGTTAATATATGTTTTTTAATCATTATAGTATATCAAAAAACCAAGAATTCAGCATCAGAATTTTTATGGGTTCAAAAATTGACAGGAAATACACGTAATTTAAGTTCTAATACCAATGAAGAAATACAAGATAATACCGATCCTGTTAGTAGTATACTAATTTTTATTATAATGACATTTTTTAGAAATTAATAATGGAAATTTTAAAATATTCTTTATAGTTGGTAGATTTAGAAAGTCCAGTTTTAGTTGTAACAAGACGCAGCATTGCTTCTGGCAAATCACCAGTAGCTGCCAGAGAATCAGCAGTACGATATCAAATGGCATGCAAAGAAGATGATTATACATACAGTAAAACATTTCGGTTTGTTTTATTTTCCTTATATATTAAATATGAAATATTTCTATTTGTCAGTCTATAACCAATTTATTATAGTATATTTATTGGTACATGGAATGTAAATGGCCAACCGCCAAATGGTATTAAATTGCATGAGTGGTTGAGTTATGATAAAACACCTCCTGATGTATATGCAATTGGATTTCAAGAATTAGATTTAACTAAAGAAGCATTTCTTTTTAATGATACTCCAAGAGAAGAAGAGTGGAGGTATAAAATTTATAAGAAAATATTTACGTTTTTATAATTATTTAAAAATATTATTGAACAGTACATTAATGTTATTATTGCTATTCGTGCTATTAATATGTTTATAGGCAAGTTGTAGCAAAATCTCTTCATCCAGATGGTGTGTATGAACAAGTAGCTATTGTGAGATTAGTCGGTATGATGTTACTTATATATGCTTTACATGGTCATATACCTTATATAAAAGATGTATCAGTTGATACAGTAGGTACTGGTATCATGGGTAAAATGGTAATATTTATCATGTCTTGTAAATGATTAAACAATTCAAAATTCAATATGTGTGGTATTATAGCAATTTAAATCTTATCAGGGTAACAAAGGAGGCGTAGCAGTAAGCTGCTCTATTCACAATACATCGATTTGTTTTGTTAATGCTCATTTAGCAGCACATTGCGAAGAATATGAAAGACGAAATCAAGATTATGCAGATATATGTGCGCGATTATCTTTTGCAAAATATGTTCCACCTAAAAGTTTTAAAGATCATGAGTAAGTGTTTTATTCAAATATTGTTTCAGAGTATATATCAACAGAAATATATTTAATAACACAAAAATTTTTAATATAGCCAGATCTATTGGTTAGGAGACCTGAATTACCGAATAACAGAAATGGATGTTCTAGCTGCTAAACAACATATAGATGCAGAAAACTATGCTCCTATCTTAGCTTTAGATCAATTAGGTCAACAACGACGATTAGGTCGTGTTTTACAAGGATTTCAAGAAGCAGAAATTACATTTAAACCAACATATAAATATGACCCAGGCACCGATAATTGGGACTCAAGGTTTCACAATTACATTTACAATTTTTCTCTTTGTATTTAAAAACTTTTCATTGAGCATAAATGTATATAATCACAGTGAGAAAGGTAGAGCTCCAGCATGGTGTGATCGTATACTATGGAAAGGAGAAGCGATTACATCAATATATTATAAAAGTCATCCTGAATTAAAAATTTCGGATCATAAACCCGTTAGTGCAATTTTTGATTCTCAGGTAAATATAAATATTTTTTAATAATATATAAATTATATATTCTTGAGCTTTATATTTTTATGTCTAAAAATTTATAGATCAGGATCATAGATATGACAAAATATCGTAAGATTCATGAAGAAGTTATGAAAAAACTTGATAAGTTAGAAAATGAATTTTTACCGCAAGTAATGGTTGATACAACAGAAATCATATTTGATACTTTGAAATTTCTTGAACCTAGTAGTAAAGAACTTATTATTGCTAATACTGGTCAGGTAAATAAATTTTTTAAACTTATACACTTATTGTGTATATAATAATTATACTGCTCATAGGTACCAGTTCAATTCGAATTCATAAAAAAATTAGGCGATGCTAGTTATTGTAAAGATTGGCTGGATATAGAACCGTTTAAAGGTTTTATAAAACCAGGTATGATTTTTTCCTCTTTTTCTTAACCTGATTAGATGTTTTATAATCCTATTTATACATCATATTTAGGAGAGAAATGTGATACTAGATTCGAAATATATGTCGACAAAAGATCGGCATGTAAATTAAATTCTGGAGAAGATAAATTATATGATATTTTAATTTTACATCTTGAGGGAGGAAAGGATATATTCATAACTGTTACAGGTAGCAATACTTTTAGTCGCTACTACATTGCTTTTAAGAAACAAAAAGGCAGATTATATAATTTTCTTAGGTACTTATGAAAGAAGCTGTTTTGGATCTTCAATGGAAGCTTTAGTTCACATTCCAGTACCAATTAGAGAAATTCCTATTGGTAGATTAATGGAACTCGTAAGCATATTACATATATATATAAATTATATACATAGGATATCCTATTTAAATTAATTCAATTGATGCTGCTGGTCATTTAGAAAAAATTTTTTACAAATATATGTCCTTTCAAATCGTTCAATTTTGATCTGAAATATCTTTTAATATCATCAACAGTTTCCAAGATATTTGAATGGTATAATTTAAATGGGGCATCCTGTATATAAAAGAATAAAACTAAAATACTACAGTTAAGTTAATATTACTTTATTTCATCAAATTGTAGGAAAATAATAAAAATCTTTCTCAAGAACCATATGCTATACCTAAAGAAATATGGCTATTAGTTGACAGATTGTATCGACATGGTATAAAAACGACGGGGCTTTTTGAGACACCCGGACTTCCCAGTGAAATTATAGCAATAAGAGATTGGCTAGACAATTGGAGCCAAGATCCAATGCGTATCCTAATCTAAATATCTAACTTACAATCTTATACATTATTATAAATATAATTCTGATTCCTTAACTTCTACAAAGCTGGTAGCGTACATTCAGTTGCAGAAGCATTACTTTTACTTTTAGAATCTACAGCAGAACCTTTAATTCCGTATAATCTTCATAGTGTATGCTTATCCGCAGCAACAAATTATTTACAGTGCAAACAGGTGTGTAAATCTATAATTTTTTAAGAAAAGATAATACTATATGTTATGTTCCTTATTATTTAAAATATTTTGTCGTAGATTGTAATGCAACTTCCAGAAATAAGGAGAACAGTTTTTGTTTATATTTGTTATTTTTTGCAAGAATTATTAAATCATACTCAAGATAATGAATTGGATGCCAAAACCCTCGGTAAGGCTCTACACTATATTATTTATTGCTATAATTAATAAACTTATTTGTTATTCATTTATATTGTAGCAACAATATTTGGATCAATTTTTTTAAGAGACCCACCAAGAAGTAGATGTGATAGAAATCAAAGTAGTCGTACTCAGATCGTCCAAGCAACAATTGACCGAAAAAAAGCTGCATTTGTTTATCACTTTTTAGTAAATGATCAAAGTGACTTTATTCTTGGCCGATAGTAATATTTAAAACTTAAAAACAAGTATTTATTAAATGCAGTGCAGCTAATGCAAGCTTTAAACGAAATAAAATGTTCTGTTTAGGAGAAAATAATTTTATAGGTAGCAGCATGTTAAATAAATATTTTATGACATTAATATTTCTATAATAGTACTTAACAATTATGTGAACAAAATTTTTATAATGAAATAATGCACGTATATAAACAACTTGCCAATCCAGAAACGTTTTAGATGAATACATCGTGTGCTTACATGACATACTCCTATAATCAGATAAGTAAGAAATTCATATTATAATTTCATCTAGTCTTTGTAGCCTAAAACGGTTAAGTATGTATTATACATGACTTTATTTATAGCAAGAAATTGTATAGACTTAAGTTAATTTTATATCAGCTTGTAATTATTATTGAATATTTAGAACTATAACATTGAATATATAAACTACTTGTTCAACGCTTATGACTGTATTATATAAGATTATTTAGAACTACACTATCAATACATGTTAACTTTTGTATCAAAGTTTTATTAAAAAATACATATAAATTGTAATGTATATAAGTAATGTAGTTCATAATATTTTATAGACACATAATTTAATAAATCACGACAATTACATATATAATAAAAAAACATGAAAATAATTCATACATAAAATTTAAACAATGATTAAATGCAAAAATTAATGTTTCAACTCGTGTGTATTATAAATTTGAAAAAAAGACAAAACATTAAAATGATTTTAGAATATCGCAAAATACATAATTCACACATTACAGAATATTCTGAAATTAATACCAGGAATGATAAATAGTGAATCCTACTAAAAGGAAAAGTAAAAACAAATAACTTGAAAGCTATATATAGAGAGGAATATTAATTGGAAATTGATGTCCAATAAAGCATTATGAAAGAGACAGAAAATTCGTTTTTAATGTTCATTTTCAACGACAAAAGGATGTAAATCTATTTACAAAATGAACTGAAACACACACTAGTATATTAAATGACGTAAAACTGATTAAGGGGTTTTAAAAATTGAATCCGCTCTGTGCAGTTTCAGTTGTTTTAAATTCCAATTGACCATCAGCTACTGTAGATGTTGCCAATGTTGATTCCTGTGCCTCCTATAAAAAAAATCTTTTTATATGATATACAAGTATAGTTATTGGTAATTAAATATTAAATTTTTTATAAATTTTCTTACAGGTTCTGAGAAGAAAGTATCTATCATTGCAGTAGCTTTTTGATATACTTGTTCTACTTCATGATGCTGTAAAGCTTCTAATTTATCCAAACCTCCAACTTCTTCTATCATAATAGCTACTCTATCAACTTCTCCCATTTTTTCTGCTGCACTGCAGATGTTACTTAAACCATCAAGAACAACAATTATTGTTTTCCAATCTTTAGCTTCCAAAAGATTGCAAAATGGCCCAAGCACTCCCAACTGTACTAATTGGGCTAATTGTTGTACTGATCCACCTGATGTCAAATTTGTTACTGCCCATGCTGCCTCCTTTTGAGATTTAAAATCTCCCTAAAAAATAAAATATATAATTATAATTAAATACATTATAATACTCTTAATAATTAATTAGTTAAAAAACATAATTTACTTACACACTCTAAAACATGTATCAAAGGTGGTAACAATGCAGCATTTATAACTTCTTGAATTTGTTCCATGTTTCCAGCAGTAATGTTACTGATAGTCCATGCTGCCTCTTTAACAATATTGAGACGATGATGTTGTAGCAATAAACCCAAATATTGTAAACCACCTGCTTGTATTATCGCATCTGTTTGCGCATCATTGCCTGTAACTATATTTCCAACAGACCGAAGTGCTGGTGTTAAGACTGTCACTTCAGTTGAACCGAGTAATTGTACAAGCTTTGGAATAACCCCACAATCAACGACTGCTTGTATTTTATCGTTAGGACCATCAGTTAGATATGAAAGAGCCCAGCAAGCATCAGCTATAGTGATAAAACTTGTTTATAGTTACAAGATTTAAATTTATATTTATAATTAAAAATGCAGCAAATGTTAAATAAATATAATCAATTTACCAAGTATGTCTTTGTCACTATTGCTAAGTAAACGATTTAGCACTGGAAGAGCGGTTCTCACAACATCAAATGGAGGTGGAGGATTTTTATTACGACACAAATTTGATAATGTCCAAACAATGTTACGTGTAAATGTTATCTGTAATGATAACAAGCTTAATAATACTATTATATCTTCATTAAAATAAATATCTATATTGTACATACAGAAGTGTCAGGCTTAATTAACTCTAATAAAAGTGGCATAGCATCAGTTCCAAGAACAAGATCTCGAGCCATTGCTCCATCTCCAGCAATGTTTCCAAGTGCCCATACTGCTTGTTCAGCAACATTAGGTGATGCAGATTTAAGTAATGCAACCAATTTTGGTATAGCACCATGTTTAACAACAACAAGAGTTTGTTCTGATGTACCAGATGCTACATTCGTTAAAGCCCATGCTGCTTCAAATTGCAATGCAGTGCTACAAATATTTAATATAAATAATGCTTTACACATACACTGAATAAGATCAAAACAAAATTATTATATATATATGTATATATATACTTGTGATGATAATCCAAAAATTCAACACATAGTGGAACAATTCCACGCTGTATCATATTATCTATAGGTGGACTTTTTTCCCGGCTTAACATTTTTCTACATGTTTGCGTTGCTTGAAGTCGAATTGTTTCATCCAAAGATTTCATACCATTAACAATTTCATCTATAGATGAAAGAAGTGAGTGATCACTTTCACTCACAGAGCTTTGTGATTCTTTGCCTATATTTAAATTTCGCCGTTTTAATAACTGTTCATCTTTCCTAGCTTTACGTAATTCCACTGATATTTCATTTCTTCTTCTACGTGCTTCCTATAATAGTAATTTGTACAACATTGCATAAAACAATAATTCAAAAATTCATTCTTACATATATGGAATATATTTGTTCATTAAAGAATGTAACATAATATTTTATATATTTTTATAAATTATATGTTTTATAAATATATAATTGATTAACTTACTTCATGTTTATAATTGAATTTAAAATTAGCTTTACGACTATGGCAATCAGCTTCTGGCGCAGGCATTTTCGTATCTTAAGCAAATTAGATCTAAATTTTCTTCTGTAAAAATATAAGTAGTATGAATCACTAATGTATATAATTAAAAAATAGGATGTAACTTTTAATAAAATTCTACAATATATAATTATAAGAATATGAAGTTTGTTCTTTCCCACCTACTAATTATATACGTAATGACTTCGGCGTAATTGCATGCAATGATTGTGATATCCTGTCAGATAGCCTAGTATAAATGCGAGCACTGTATTATATTGCAAATCGCATTAAAATATTACGCTAAATATTTTGAATCTACGTTTCCTAACGGTTATTTACTATCTTTTTTCAGTTCTTTTCAACGTTATATGACATCTATCTATAGTGTAATTTTAAGTATATGTTAAAGTTAAAAAATTTCACTTACTGAAAGTATGTCAATAAATATTAAGATATGAAGAATAAAAGATGGTTTATCGAACACTTCATGAACCGATCGCGACCCGCGCGTTAAAGGTACAATGGCTGCTAAAGAATTTTCTTTGTACTTAGAACCTGTTGCTGTTAATCGAAGGACGTAAAAGAAATTATTGTTTATACCTTCAACCAACTAGAACTTCCATCCATGTATGACGACATATCGTATTGAATCATGATTGGTGGTTGCAATTATGATGAGATGTGATTGGTTGTTCAATATTCAACGTTTAATTTTTAAATGAAAACAAACTAATTAAAGTACCATTTACCTTCATGAATTTCATACTAATCTATAATATTAAAATAAAGTAATCTATTTAACTTTTATAATCTTTTACTAATCTTCATGATACTTTTAAAAAATGAAGATGTAAATCGTACTTGAAAAATTAATCGTAACGGAACATTTTAGTAATATTTTAAATTTATGTTTTTTGCTTCTAGTGTTTACTATTAAAATTAGAAAGCGAATTTTTTAAAATTACATTATTAGTATAATTTTAGTTTAATTACAATAATAGTTAAAACAAGATTAAGTCAGTATTACACAAAATATACATTTACAGACATACATACTTATATGTAGAAGATAATAGATAGATAAAAAGATGAAGAAATTCATATTACGAGCAATAAATAATTTGATTTCCATTTAATATATAAAGTTATTAATACACTGTACAAAGATTAATAAATATAAGACGTAATAAATATTACAAAAGAAATAACATTATAATATTACATATCTTACATAAACTTTGTAGATTCCTTTACTTTCCTTTATTTACAATATTATAAAATATTATATAAAATATTAATATTACAATATTAAATATATATGCAAAAACATCTTATCACATGAGGTATACATATATTTTAATTGTAAAAATTTCTATTTGATTAATACTACATTGTGCCTTAAGTTAATTTTTTATTTCAGTTTATAATTTATATAATATAAAATAACAATATATAAGTTTGAACATTTTTGTTAAGTTAGAGTTAGATTATTGTACGTTTTTCAGGCTTTTTCATGTGATGCATGACTCCAAAGTTTTTCTGACAGCATCACGTGCATAGGGTATATAAGATAAGGAATACCAAGTCATTGCTAATGATTGAATAATTATAAACATAAGAGCCAACCCAGGATTCTTCAGCTAAAAATATGCATATTAATCGAGTTAAATGTTATTTTATATAGGGAATAATATTCATGTATAACAAACTTTGTTATATTATACTTACATGCAAAGCTGCAAATAATGTCATTACAATTGCGATAAATACTAAAACAGTTGCTACGACTCTTGTTGGTGCAAACATCTTCTTAAACTGATTGAATGGACCCATCAAAAAGCATGTGCTATGAATAAAATAAAAAATATTTTTCTTTTATCAGAATTATATGATTATACTCAACTATAAATTTCATTAAAAACAAATATTATATGTAATTATAATAAAATAAAGAATTATTAGGAAAATGATTATACTGAATCTACGTTAATATAATTTTTGTAATTTTTGTTATATTATATTAACGAATTCACTGAATTATTTATTGTTGAGGCCCCTTAAGTAAAGAAGCAGATTATAAAGAAAATGTATCATGTAAATACTTAGATAAAAGTTTAATGATATTCAATTTCAATATATTATTCTACCTTGCTAATGAGATGATATTGCCTAATGTATAAAATACAGCAAATACTGTGAGTCCTTTGTGTAAAAATAAGGCAAAGGATCCAAGGAAGGAGCAGAGAATACCAACAATAAAGCAAATAGCAAAACCTTTTATTCGAGTAGACCAACTTAACGTAGATTGATCCATAACCTAAACATAAAAATTTATACAATTTATCTTAAATTTAAAAATTCTTCAAGTGTTGATATATACAGTTATATTGAAAAATATACACAACTTTGCATCCTGTTTTAATCTTACACGCTTACCAAAAAATCCACATCTGTATTCCATTAAAAATTGTATGCATTCATAACAATAATTCCATATGAATAAAATAAAATTATATGTATACCAAAAAACTAATATTATTAATAATTATATAACTTTAATACGACATTAATTACCTGAGTAATAATACCACTTTCTTCATCGCATTGATCATTACCACTTAAAGCTCTCCTTAACTTATCCATCTTCTGTTTCAAATTAATAAACTATTATTTTTAAAAAATAACGCTTTTACTTTAATATTTTTAAATCAATACACTATCCTTTCATAAAATTAAAAACGATCTGTCTTTCGTAAATATGATTCATTTTAACATTCAACTATGATTATTATGATATAAATATTATTAAAATTGAAGAAACGATAATCTAATATAAAATCTTACAAAATTTTTCACGCAGGAATGAATAGTATACTATGCGCAACAGCTGTTCATTATAAGCTCCACAATTGAATACATGCTTTATTTATCATAAAGATGCTCCTTCTATCTTGAATGTAAATACGTAGATATGCAGGATGTCTTTTAAAGGCATTCAGTGATGCAACATAATAAATTTTTCGAGACCTATGAAATCGAAATTTTTAAACTATATAAACAATTAATTATTTTATTTATAGGTTGGGATGATAGTACATGATACATAAGTTTGGTTCGACTATGTATCAATATTATCTGTATTGTGATACAATAAAGTAAATCACAAATTACATTTAGCAGACTTGTACAATAAATTATTTTAATATAAAAAAATTCGATATACATAGTACTTTTATATGTCTAAACTGTTAGTGTAAAATATAATTAAATCTTCAAATACTTAACATTCGTTTATATATATATATATATATACATATACATGTGTAGTAAATATTTTTATCACATTTTAATAAATGTAACTGTTATAAAATTAAAAAGTAGATAATAGTGATGTACAATAGATATATGTACATTTTATTATTTGGAAAATATTTTTTAGAATAAATGGATATTTTATGAACATGTAGATGAAATTCCATTTATGTAATCTGCTGCTTCTTCCTCTTCAATTTCTCGTAACACTGTTTGTATATCTGTGAGCGATAGGGATGCCTCTACCTAAAAAATTTTGTATATTTCTTATCATTCAAGATTTCAGTAGTCTCATAATAATAAAATATATAACTTACGTCAATGTAATTTAAGAGAATCAATGATGGACTTGTTGAACTATATTGAAATGGTTGTAATAAGTATTCAACACCTAAATGTTTAGCAAGTTTTTGCCATCCCTGTGTTTTGTCTAAAAGGGTAGATAATTCTTTTTTGTGTTCATCATTTAACCAACTTGTTTGTAAATTTTCATTTTTTAATTCTAACTTTGTAGCAACTGAACACATTTCGCTTGTGGTTTCCCCAGGTTGATCATTAAAAAGCTGTAAAATCTTTATAAAAAATGTATTTTTTATTAAAAACCTTACTATAACTGCGCACGATAATAAATTTTTAACATGTGTGTGTGTGTGTGTGTGTGTGTGTGTGTGTGAAAATATTAATTAAAAAATTTATTATATATAAAATAATAATTACGTCTGGTTTATTCATAGCTAAATCAAATGATGACTGCCCAATAGTTTCTTCTATATTTTCGTCTTCTGAATCTACTTCGATTTTCACATTAATATGTGATTCGTTCTTTTCGTCCACCTATTGAAGAAATCAAATAAAGAACATTATATATTATCTGAAGCATTCGAAATTAGAATAAAATATTTTTACAGAAAAAGATAATGTACATCATCTGACTTCCGATTATGATTTTGAATATGCGGATCTGCACCATGTTGTATTAATAATGTACACAGTTCTTTTGCTCGTGTTCCTGTATGTACAACTGCAGTATGCAAAGCAGTATTTCCACTGAAGTTTCTTTTATTCACAAGTATATTTGTCTATAATATGTAAAAATATTTAAATCAAAAATATATTATAATCATAATTAATAATTGTGTATTTATATTAAAATAATAAGTAACATGCCTTTTTGAGTAAATATTCAACTACATTTTTATGTCCACCTTCAACAGCTATATGTAATGCTGTTCGACCATAAGACATATCAGTATTATTTACATTTGCTCCGGCACGAATAAGTGAACATACTGCATCGTATGATCCTGCTTCAGCTGCAAGATGTAATGGCGTCCATCCAGCATCATTATGTGCTTCAATATCTATTCCTTTTTCAACTAGTAATACATCAACACACAACCCAGCATCAGGGACTAAAATATATAGAAAATGACTATTAACTGTAGGTATTTTAACATTTTTTTTTAAATCTTTTCTGGAATTTTTTAAGCATTAGATTCTATTTTTATCTATCATAAATAAATTATAGCAATTACGAGACAAAAAATTATGATATAAAAAAATAGGAATTAATTTAGTTTATATATATTTCATATATGTAATTGTATGTCAGTTTTACTTCTTAATAATTTAACATACTTTTTACTGCTGCATGTAGTGGAGAGAATCCATGCTCATCTGTGCGATTTGGATCAGCTCCAAGCATAAGTAATGCTTTTGCAGTTTCAGGTTGGTTTTGCAAAACAGCATAATGCAATGGAGTCTAAAAATAAGATATTATATCTATTAAACTGTATTCAGTACATTTATAAATATCCAAATTTGCAGTGTTAAAATCAATTTAAAATGAATGTAAATATTTTATAAATATTTTAAAAAGTATATTTACTTTTCCAGAACTATTTTGGCTATTAACCAGCGTCTTACAATCCTTACTAGTACATAATAACATTAACAGGTATTTGATAATATCACGTTGTCCATATCGAAGTGCTGCATGTAACGGCGAATCCCCATATGTTGATCGGTCTCTGAGTAGCTTTTGGACATGTTCTTTCGCATTTTTGACATCCATTTTCATACATTGCATAATTTCAATAAGTATATTTTTAGCGAACATTACATCATCCTGGCGCTAATAAAAGAATATTCACATTATTTATTAGTTCAAAAGTATCTTACAGATGACTTAATATAAATTGAAAATAGAAGAAATATATACTTGTACAGTTGATAGGCCATCAGTGGTTAACATATTCTCTTCACCATTAACAAGGCATTTTAAATAATCTACAAAATGATGCAATTAAAATTTTTCAATAAATTCTATCCTAAAAAATTAAGAAAAAAAAAAGAGATTGCTTAGTTACTGTCAAAATCCATATCCTTCAGAAAATCTTTGCACACTGGTGTTGGAGCGCCTTCAGATAATAATTTTGTTATTTCTTTAGATAATTCTCGACTGTTATTACTTAAGAGTTCTGATGTATTTTCATTTCCAATACAAATGGGACTTGATAGTATATGTGATAATTCTGAACTTCCAGAATGAGATATTCGTTGACGTTTCCTACCTAAACATTTATTACTGTCATTTTGAATGTGCGATTAAAGTTGCATCGACTTATGTCAAAATCTTCTAAGTTTGTAACCACATATGTATGTTTAAGTACTTGCAATCCGACTTGATTACCTCCCAACCTGAATTTAACTCAAAAATACCTTTAGATATCTGACATAATTATGTGATTTTCAACTTTCAGGATCTTGACTCAACACGAATATTTAATATTTATTATATTTATTTATTACCTATAATTCTATCACTTGGTTTGTAATAAAATTTTTTTGGTTCAGAACAACCTCCATCAGACGGCCGTTCTAACTGTATGAAAACTTCTTTTGTCGTTGTGATATTTTGATCTTTATATGGTGGTGTTCTATAAATAAATATATATAAACTATTATATATTTTATTTGTATGTCAAAAGTTGAGGTAGTCTGTTCCTGATACACAACTTACCGAAATACAATAGCATATTGATGATGCACATCCAATTCTGAAAAACGTCCATATGCACTCCAAATTTCACAATCATCCTCATTTAATTCAAAAAATTTTATTTTAATATTTTCTACAACAAAAAATATTGTATTAAAAGTACTTGTATAAAATTACGTTACTGCTCTTTATATTTTGTAAATCAATGAACTAATTTAATAATTACTTTTTCCTACTTTTTCTACCAGTATGAATATTTCTTCTGATCCCTCAACACTACTAGTGTGTTTATCAATTCTGCATATTTTAAGTTCTCCAGTTAATGCACTCTCTATCAAATTATAGATATTTTTTCAATTATTTTGCTTCTATAAGATGTATTTTTAAATATTCTATTATTTTTCACTTACTAAGATTATTAATAGCATGTGAATATACAGGTTCTGTTATCGGCCTCATAATTCTATGATCATCTAAGATAAATGCTTGAAAGCACAGTGCAACACTATTCAAATTCATACATTTTTGATAATTTTCAGCATCAACTTTAATCTTCAAAGTAAAATGTACACTTAATTAAAAGCTTAGAAAAAATATGGAAGAGTATACTATATAGTATACATATATATTAATATAGTTAATGTAAATGATAAGGTATTAAAATAATATACTTGTGCTTCCTCTCTAGTACTAAGAATTGCCTTCATATTTTCAAGTTTCTTTTTCTCTAAAGCTTCGGCTTGCATCTTTTTTATAAGTTCATCTCTAATATGCCTTTTTCCTGTGTGTATAATTGCCATTCCATGGAATCTAGATATCATATAATACTAATGATGTATAATACGAAATAGTAATAACATATCAGATTTTAATATATAATATAAAATTTACAAAAGATATAGTATGTAACACATGTAATATATAATATATTATATAACATACACTGCAGTATATCCAATTTCAGAAGATACTGTGATATGATGTGGATCATCATAATCGTGACCACCATCTCTACGAATTAATCTATGAGCATGAGGAATTCTGTGACTTCCTTCGTCAGATGTAACAAGTGTACACCGTATTATTGCAGACTCCAGGAAATTATTTAACTAAATGAAGTATTAGTGTTATTTATTTATTATTTAAATAATTTATAAAAATAGAACATTATAAAAATAGAATGACAGATATATACTTGTACTGTTGGTGCGTTCTTGTGACGACTAATAGCACTATTTGATCCCACTAAACTTCCATGTGTTCCTACCATTTCTGATTTGTATCGAAATCTAAATTTTTCTATAGGTTGTTCCAAGATTGTTATAGATGGCTCTCCAATAACTTAAACAAAGCAATGATATATTTTCCAGTATCTTTATGCAAAAAAGGAAATTATATATCATAAAAAATATTGTACCTGTTGTATCATTTAATGTTAAAAATTCATTGCCCTGTAATGGTGACAATGTAGTAGACATAGGTGAATTCACACTCGCTGTCGCTTGAGATCCACTCAGTGGACTATAAACACCTTGATTGTTCATTGCTTGTAAATCTTAAAGAGAATAATATATGTATATGTAAATGAATATTTCTATGAAATATGTACATATATATAAATAATCAAATGTACATATATATCAAATAATCTATTATGTAAATTCACATTGAACATTTGTTTAAAGTACTGAAATTAAAAGTAAATTAACAATTACCACATTCATAAGAATAAAAGTCCAGATTTTCAGTAACTGGAACTGCGTAATTCTCGTAAACTTCAGGCATTATGCGTTATTAGAAAATTATCACACAACTAAATAAATATTCACTACTTCAAATATAATATTTATAAATATAACGATATTTATATTGGACAATACACACTATATAAAAAAGTTTAAAAAATAACAGAAGATTTAACAGTTCGGTACACCTTTCTAGATACTCACGTACTCACCGAACGTGAATATTTCTTATCTCAATTGTATATTCCAATATAACCTTGATGCTAATGTAGGTTTTTCCCCGTTAAATAACCAATCATTCTCTAGAAATGGATTTTCCGTAAGAAAGGGCTGTAACAAGCAGTTAAAAAACCCCACTTTATATTATGGTTTTATACGATTTTTATAAGTAATATTAGAAATTTTTAATATTTTGTATTTGTTTACTAATTATGGAAAATGATTGTGTTTTTTTCTTCTTTATTCAATTTCGTATATATATACATACAAAATTGTCACATGATATTAGCCGCTCCTGTAAAAACGTAATCAAATGTACTCGAAACTACATTTCATAAAATTGACAAATGTCAATGGTGGGGATATCTTGTAAATACATGCGTATGTATGTATTAGAAAGGCATGTTCATATAGTGTCAGACAAGGCATTAGTACACTTCAAGTACGTATTTCATAGAGTAAAGTTTGTAAATACGTTAAAGTAATTCAGAAACGATGTCTCTCAAGGGCGAAAAAATTGGTATAATTGGCAGGTAATAAAGACAAATAGATAAATAGAATGTAATTAATAATATTAATTATTTCTTACATATATTTAGCTTTATTAATAATAAATGAATAATATAGTGATTTATACACAATTATATTCCATATAACTTGGTTTTAATATAATAAAATAATTTGCAACTAGTAATTATTTAAATACAAATTTCATCACAATATTTCATGGAAAATATATCATCCTAATCCGTTTTATAATATTATATATTTAATATTTTTTGTATTTAATATGATGTATACAAGGTGGATCAGGTAAATGGGAGCACCTAAACATATGTCTTATTTGTTGTCATATAAAAAAACTTCTCAGAAGAAAGTTGCATTTTTTAAAAAGCGCTTGTAATTACTAGAAATAGTTTTTTAGTGATTATTTTTTACGTGATCTTAAGGTCACCGATATTTTTTTGTTGATAATCCTATACTTATTTCTGGATATTTTTATAGAATGTGAAAAAACAAATTTAATTTCAAACAATAATTTAAACAAAATTATAGAATCATAGCATTCTGATCATTCAGTTTTGAGATATTTGCGTTTAAAGCTATTAAAATTTTACGCAATATCTCGGGTTACGCAATACGCTTTTATCTATGGGTTAAATAAAAACATTTAATCTATCGCGATAAACGAAGATCAGAGAACATGAAGGAAAGAACTATAACTGCAGGTGCATCCATAATCCACAAGAAAAAAATATACACGAAGAAATACTTAAAAAATTCCAGTTACCATAGCAGCAAATCATCAATTGATGGTTATTTCTCATTTTTTTTATTTCGGAACATTTGTAGCCGAAATATCAATGAATTCTGAAAGTATTTTATAATGATAATTAATGCAAACGTTTTGATGCGAATGTGTGACAAATATGTGCTATGCAAATTGAAATGCTACATAATCAGAAACAAATATCTCAAAAATACATAATTCGAAGGATATGATTCTGTAGGTCGTGAACTTGTTTTTTACGGTTTGCAAGAATATCCAAAAGTAAATATATTGTTAAAAGAATAATCACAAAAAAACTATTTTCAGTATTACATGCGCTCCTTGAAACAGCACAACTTTCTTGTGAGAAGTTTTTTTATACGACAACAAATAATGCAGATATTTATAGTCTGTCCAACAAGACGAGGCAATAAAATTTGATTGCTGCGACTGCAGACGGTAGATGATCCCATTTAACTGGTTCATCATCTATAACTTATTAATTAAAAATATATAAGTATAAAATCTTTTTAACGAATATACAAAACTATATTGGTAATAATAGTTGTTTATACAAGAAATTAGAAGATTGCATTTATCTACAAAATATTTTTAAATTATATTTCATAAACAATTTAGAAATCACAGTGCTGATGCTCTGAATTAAATCTTCTTTGATAAGATAATAGCATAAGAATTTAATGATAAACAGTAGAGGATTATATACGCTTCTCGATATAACAATATATAGCTGCATATATATAATTTATTATTATGTAAATATCAAATATAATATTTCACTTAAATAACACAATGAAAAATAACAAATTATAAGATTAGAAAATATATTAATATTGGGAATACCGAATTTTCTTAAACTATTTATTTTAGCGGTCTAATCGGTCGCAGTTGGGCGATGCTTTTTGCTAGTGTAGGATACGAAGTAATTATTTATGACATTGTAAAAGAACAAATCAATCGTGCTCTCGAAGATATTCACCAGCAATTGAAGCGTCTTGAAAGTAGCGGTCTTTTGAGAGGTTCACTTACTGCGGATCAGCAAATTAAATTAATTAAAGGTTCGCACTTATGTTTCTGGGTAATATATATATATGTCGGAGATGAAAGGATATCAGAGCCTTTCTTTTGGAATATTTAACGATGGCCAATTCACAGCAAGATTCATTACACGTCCCGCCTTCCAAGGACGACCCGACATATATATATATTCATAGAATTGATATTCGAATAAATATAACTGCAACCTATTATTGAGATTAATTTAATTAATTATTGACAGGATCGTCTAACTTAACGGAAGTTGTAAAAGGAGCTAAATTTATACAAGAATGCGTTCCCGAAAATTTACCATTAAAACTTAAGGTTTACAACGAGCTTGACAACTTAGTTGATAATAAAGTAATTTTATCTTCTTCAACGTCTACCTTCCGTCCATCCTTATTTAGTGAAAAGTTAAAACATCGTGAACAAATTATTGTATCACATCCAGTACGTATGTTTTTCTATTATATATATATATGAAATAAAATAAATATGTATAATATTTATCTAAAAACATTTCCTACAATAACTAAAGATATATATTGTTCCAAATATAGGTAAATCCTCCATACTATGTGCCACTTGTAGAAATTGTACCAGCTCCTTGGACGCGTGCTGAGATACCAGTACAAACAAAAGCTATTATGACTGAAATAGGCCAAACGCCTGTTGTATTTTCTAGAGAAATTGATGGTTTTGCACTTAACCGAATACAGTATGTACTTTTTTTATAATATATCAACTTATTATTAATCTTTATATATTTATCAAAAAAATTCGGTTAGATATGCAATTTTGAATGAAGCGTGGAGACTAGTAGCTGATGGAGTTTTAAGTGCAAAAGATATGGACGCAGTTATGAGTGAAGGGCTTGGAATGCGATATGCATTTCTCGGTGCTTTCGAAGCAGCACATTTAAATGCTGAAGGTAAAATTTTTTATTATTCAGCAAACAAAATTAATTTTGTAATTAATTTTTGTGAAACAAATTTAGCAGCAAAGCTATCCCTCGATCTAGTCCCTCATGCAATTTTTTTCGCGGATAAAAATCGCATAAATGAAATCTGCCAATATAATAAAAATAGATATCTTGTAAAGTGACAAGGAGACTGTATGAAAGTACCATGTAAACAAAGACATAATTTAGTGCGTACAAGAAGTGCTGCATAAATTGAAAGCTGGTTGTAATTTTAATGGCAATAAGTAATGCAATAAATCACTTGATTTCAGGCATGAAAAAGTACTGTGAAACATACAAAAATTCAATTTATGATGTAAGTATGACATTCGGTTCAGTTCCAAAATTTGAAGGTGAGATGGCAGAAAAGATTAGCAATGAATTAAATGAGATGTGTCCGCTAGAAAAGCTTCAAGAAAGACGTGCATGGAGAGATGAAGCTTTGACCAAGTTATCTTTATTAAAGAAAGAATTAAATAATAACAAGTAAAAATATTCCTAGCATAGCAACATATGTTAAAACTGAGCTTGTTGTTTATTAACTAATAAAGTAAAATGAGTATTGTGTGTTTAAAAGCTAATTCGTATTATTCGTTTTTTATTAATACCTGTTAATATATAGATAAAATAAATAAAATAATAGAATGTGTATAATATATAATACTATATAAAATAACAATATAAAATAGTAAAATAGTAGAATGAATAAAAGAATTTATAGTTTTCAATACTAATACTATAATAATAAATACTAATATAATACTATAACTAATATAATATAACTAATATAATACTATAATAATAATAATAATGTATTTATTCGGTAATGCATATGCTAGCATGGAACCAAACAGAGCAGATCCCTAATTTTATAGGTTCTTGTATATGCTAGCGCGGAAGTTCAGCATTTGTTCGTATGATGGAGCATCTGTATTGTGGCACACTTAGAACATGGTCGCAAGTACTCTCATTTCCTTTTTCGTCATATAAATAGGTCTCGTCGGATTAGATCACAGTTAGGCACAGATCTGGAAATTCCAGTGGAGAAGTAAGGACTTGAGATAATCTTACGCATCGGAAAAAGTTTCTGATGTAAGGCGCTTCAATCGATTTGTTAGATTTTGTCATGCAGCGCCATTTGTGTCTGCAACTTGCATTATGATCGATTTTGCAGCTGAACTCTACCCTATTATATAAATCAACATTTTTTTAAACATTCTTCTGTTTCACATGAAATTTATTCTAAATACACTGAAAAAATTTATGAGCAGTAGTTTGATTTACATTCTTTACTTTCGGTGGTAAGGATGGCGGAGGTGGCGTTAAATGCAAAAGTCTAACAAATCCTTTGCAGCGTTATGACCAGCGGCCAATTTCTAAAGCATTTACAACCATACGCAGAACGATATCCGGTGTTGTCGCCATATTGATATTTTTTGGCTTCATTTGACAGATGCTTGCTTTATGTTTTTGACAGTTTTTGGTATAGGAGTGTCCAGACTGGTAACTCTGATTTAGATTAGTATATGTATGTGAGCCTAACTATGGCTACATCAGACTGTACGGATAATATCAAATATATTTATCAATTGCCATTTTTTGCACGATCGGAGATTTGTAAAATACTTAATCAAAATGATAAGTGGGAAGAACTTGCTGGTAAGTTCCAATAATATAATTCTAATAATTAAAATTGTATTTAGTATAATTTAGCAATACTTCATAAAAGATTCTAGTAAAAAGTTTAACATTAAATGGGAATTCATTTAGGAACATGGATGAAATATGATGTATTGACAATACAGAGTTTGCGAAAAGAAAAAAATCCAACAGATGAATTACTAACAATGTGGGGTCACTATAATCATACAATATTGGAATTGTTTGTGCTGTTATCTAGAATGCAGCATTATCAATCTATGGTACCACTGAAATCATTTGTTGAAGAGAAATTTCATAAATTACTTTATAATGGAGAAGGAAATCTCCATAGAATACTTGGGAAATGCTCGAATAAAAACACAAAAGATTTAAAGATTGGAACACAGAATTTTAATCAAATTGCACCACCGGAACCAAATGTGCCAAAGATTATTGTAGAGAAAAATACTAGGGAGGAATCCCATAAAATTTTAAATCGACCTATGCAAGCCTTGCATAATGGAGTTGTTCGAAGTAATTCTAATAACTTACTTGTTGCTTCTCTAGCAGCAGCAAATCCTGCACTAGGTTCTTTACAACGTACTCCAACTAGTGGAAAAAAAGATAATGATGCTATCATTTTCTCAGCAGAAGCAGCTATACCCCATGTTCCTTATAATGAACTAAGTATAGCTACCAATGAATGGAATTTATATAATATATTAGGGAGAGGTGGCTTTGGGACTGTATATAGAGGTAATCAGGATAGAAGCAATAAATTTCTTAATATATATTAATTTCATCTAAATAAACTATTATATCTTTGTTATATAGGCACATGGAAAAATACAGCTGTAGCTATTAAGAAAATAGAAAAAAGAGGGACAGATTCTGATGAAAGTCATCTACTTCAACTTCAACAGTCTTTTAGAGAAATTAAAATTTTAA
Organism: Bombus fervidus; assembly: GCF_041682495.2. Lineage (NCBI taxonomy): Eukaryota > Metazoa > Arthropoda > Insecta > Hymenoptera > Apidae > Bombus > Bombus fervidus. The sequence continues at coordinate 9,594,303 of NC_091532.1, forward strand.
ATTCTTGTAGGCATGAAAATATATTACCACTGTATGCGTATAGTTTAGATGGCAAACTACCTTGTATTGTTTATCAGTTTATGAAAAATGGATCTTTAGAAGATCGGTTATTGTTAAAACAGAAAAGTCAGCCATTATCTTGGATCCAGCGTCATGAAATAGCTAAAGGAACTGCATGTGGTTTACAATATTTGCACACAGTCGGAGAAAAGCCCTTGATACATAGTGATATAAAGAGTGCTAATATTTTGCTTGATAAAAATTTGGAACCTAGAATTGGTGATTTTGGTTTAGCGAGAGAGGGTCCTGGAAGAGATTCTATGGAAGTAAGTTCTGTTCTAATGATAATATTATTGAAAAGATGTATGAAATATTTTGTTATTTATTATCATTATTATTTGTTTTATTATTATTTTTATTTCAGGTAAGCAAAATTCACGGCACTAGACCATATCTCCCAGAAGAATTTTTACATGGACGAAAATTATCTACGAAAGTTGATACATACAGCTATGGTATAGTTTTGTTTGAACTAGCTACTGGTTTACCAGCTTATGATAAATCTAGGTTGGGCAATAGGTTTTTAAAAGATTTTATTGACAATTGCGAAGACAAAGATCTTCCTTTGCTAATAGATAAAAAAGCAGGTGAGAAAGACAAACAGGTTTACAACAACCTAATGATTTTGGGAAAGTGGTGTACTAATCGTATGGCACAAAATAGACCTGAAATGGATTATGTATTCAAGAAACTAAATGATTTATAATTCAATCACGCTTTTATTTTTTATGTAAATTGTGTGAGAATTTTACATGTTTCGATGTGAATATCTCGTAAATTGTATATATTTAACATTATAGTATAGAAATTGACAATATATAATCTTTAAGATATGTAACTTTCTCATAGAATTGTAGTATATAATTTATGATTTTGTTACAATATAAACATGTGTATGTAACAAATTATTACCAATTCCTAAGGAATTTTTGTAATTGTATGCTGTGTAATACTTTTGTTATAATTATATTAATATTTTTATTCTGTTATAAAAATACATATATATTTTCATATAGATTTTATATGTAATAACAATATTTTTAGAGGAAATAAAATTTTGCAAATGATGAATATACAAAAGACATCTTATTTCAATCATCTATACTATATAATAAAATAATAGATAACTTATCACAGGTACTGAGTAAATAAATTTTACGTTATGCGTTTTCAATAAAAATTTCATTACAAAAGATGAAGGAAAATTAAAAGAGAAATTAAAGAGAGTAATCATTTAACGAAACGATTGTAATATTTATGGTTCATCATAAACAGGCATATTTAGCAATACATGTTTTAAGGAATATAATAAATATAACTTCATTTTTACAAACAGAGTTTACATGCTATATATATGTATTGCTTATTTTTTAAGTAAAATATCTTAACAAATCTGAATACCTATATAAATTATTGCTGTTATTGAATGTGATTTTATTTTTCAAATTATAAAAATAGAAGTTAAAATTATCTTAAGTGTATAGTATGATAAACTGAATTCCAATTTCAGTTTAGAAATATCATTAAATTGATGAAATCGCGAAAAATATAAAAATATTTGAGAATTAATACGTTAGACAAAATTAGAACATATTTTTGCGTCCTAAATATAATTACTTAATAATTGATAAATATAGTCCAGTAGTATAATACATAATTCATTTTTTACAATGATTAAAAATTATAGCTAGCATAATATTTTCTACGAGAAGAGAATGTTGTATTGAAAAACACATTAAATTCGTTTTACATAAGTAGTAAAGCTAGGTACTTCCGATGGTGCAAATCGAAACGGAACAAAGTGATACCTCTCGTAGTGATTAATGTTTCAATTAAAATACTGAATACAGGAATAATAATATGTAAGTGATTTATTATATTTGAATGTTTCCTTCTTGACATTAAGTATGAAAGAATATTATATATAACAACAATTTTTTTTGCGAATGAATTCCAACAATCGAACTTTTTTCACAAGTATACGAATGTCATACGTCATATTCTTGTTTTTATACATTATCAGAATATATTCATTATTTTATATTCGGCAGGTTTATTTTATTAATTATGTTACATATTGGTAACATATGTATACATAAGTACATAAATCCAATATGTAACAAATAAAATACTGTAATAAAGTTTCTATATGTATACATGTGATAGAAGAAATATTATTACAATATTATTTATAATGTACGTTTAATTATGTATAACGAAATATCAAATGCATTCCGTGGCACATCAAAAGAGAGCGTAAATTACTAAATGAATAAAAGCATGCAACGATAATATTCTGTTAGAATAATATCGATCCATATCGAGAATATTTTTAGCGCAAAACCCTGAATGTGTACTGTAACGTAGAATACCTTTTGCCGTATTCTGAGTCAATCAAAGTATGTAATAGAGAGCGTTAGTGCATTTTCCACTCATAGGAAAAAAAAACGAATATTATCATCTAATGTTAAAGTATATTTAGTTATATTAAAATAAATTTGAGCATCGTACACGAGTACTTTTATAATGTTTGGTTAGTCAGTTTTTGATAGCCGATAAAATTTGTATCGTTGTGTATTGACCATAGTGTAATGGTACTCGTAAATCATAGCTATCTCTCCTGTCTACCGGAAGTGATTGTTGTTGCTGTTTGGTGGTCCACAATGTGGTTATCAATAATACGAACATCGTCACCCCTGCGATAGCCAATAACCATATTAATACCTCCTGCATTAATGGTCCTATTTGAAGCAGCAATCTCACGAGGAACAACAAGTCACTGGGTACTTGAGGTATTACCTGCAAATAAATTTATGAAAATATAAGTTTAAGACATTATGATTGCTTGTAATTGGAATTGTTATAACTTTCCAATTTTAAATATGTATTTTTCGAAAAATGATTATGACTTGCGCAATATATATTTATAGCGTAAGTAACATATTAAATACTATATGTTCGTATTGAATAGACCTCGAAGCACTTGAAACCTGAATGAACATTTGTTCAATGCTATTGAGGATTACATCTCACAATACTTATATATATACTACTCTTACTTTATTACCACGCTTAAGTATATATAGAGAAAATGTTATCGGACAATGTGTTGAACAGGTTTATAAAAGAAGCGATTATTTGTGATAGTATTAAGAATGTTGAACAGTCGACTTTAAAGGTAGATTAAAGTAGATTAGGTAGAGCTTCATTCTACATGCCCATTGTTAATTACGAACGGTTTTACGAGCATGTTAGATGTAAAAATCTGAATGAAAAATACTCACCAGGTCACTCCAGAATAATGGTATCACTAAGTTATTAAAAATTTCAATCTGTGAATTATACTGAACAGGATGCATAACAAGATTGATCTGTACTTTTGAGTTTACTTTCATCGGGAAGCCGATTATCTACGAAGAAAAAATAGAAAAATACAGTCTGTTAATCATCGATTCTCAATAATAAAATTTGACTTCGGTTTCTCTATACAATCTCGATATTATTGAAAACTATTCAATGGATTTAATTGCTTTGTTGATTTTTAATGGTTATTAGTACCAATCTCACGAGCACATTAAACATTATCGTTATTTAATTACGGGACTAATAGATCGCTTTCGAATATCTACGTTATTCTCGCATATTATGGCTTTACTTGTGAAACACAGCGTAACACTTTCGTTAAGGAGAATGTGCTTTTGATAAAAGTTGCTCAAGCAGTAGCCAGCCTCGCAATACTTACATAAATTATGAAGCAAATAATAAAATCAAAGAAAGAAGCTACGTTACGTATCTTAAAACAATCATAGTTGCCGAATAATTCCTCGCAAATGTTAATAAGCTAGTTGCTTAGTATTGTATTTACCGGTTCTAGAATGATTTTCGTGGTGTGTTTTTCTGGATCTGGATTAATACCTTCGATATTCTCCTGTAAACTGGGATCAGCGTGAAGAAAATGCGGTAAAGACATCGCTGCAGGGATACCTTAAATAAGTAAGATACCTTAATAGCAAGTACTTTTATATATCTGTATTAGTTATTACGTTTCAATCAACATTATAAAGAAAAAGCACTATAAAATATCTTGATCTCGATGGAAATTTCTAAGTCTTCTAATCTTTTAAATTTGTTAAGAAAGGGTATAAAAATTGTATTTAAGAAAGTTGGTTATCAGTTTCAAAAACAGTATAACACATTTAGCTACGTTCAAGAAACAATTAGTCTAATATTGTTTCATAGAAATGTTTGGTAGACACGTGGTCTAACACTCTGCATTATATTTGCAAAGTTCAACTTTTGACATTTAATGTTAGAGTCTGGCCGATGATGTTACGCTCACAGGTAGAAACTTTGCTATTCTGATATTTAGTCGGCGAGTTTGATTCGTGCAAGAACTTTATATCATCCAACAAGCCAACGTGTGGTGAGCTAGAATTGGTAAGAAATCTAATATCGCTAAGTATTCGTCAGTTAATAAGATATACGTACTGTAGTAACACGGAGTCATATCAGATAGTCCTTTCTTTAAACATTTTCCTTTTTTCTTGCAATAACACGTATTATCCGGATTTTCATCAGGAGTATCTAAGAAATTGTCTGACATGCTGTAAAGATAACCACCTAGACCGTTTTCTGCTACCACTTCCTCTTTGAAAACAATTGGTATCGTTCTGCAGAACGCTTTCCTGAATATTCTGAATACAGCACGTTTGTCTAGATATGCTGGGAATAATTCTCCTTCAGTGCTTCCTCTAATGAGATTACAAATAGTGTTCCTGTAATGTGAAGTGTTCGCGATAATACTCAATTCTTCCACTTAACTTTTTATTAATTAATTTTTGTTGCTTTTTCTCTCCACTTACTCTGGATATGTTTCGTTTCCATTATCTTCTCGATATCCCCATTGTGACATTCCTGGACTGCCGTTGTACAGTTGAATACTTAAATAACGTCCTTCTTCCTCGGTCATATTCTCATTATGCCCGATATTCATGAGCACCACATTGTTTCCTTCGTCATACATCTAAAAAAGTTGTCAATAAATGCTTTTCGTGAATGCACTTTGATCATCGATCATGCATTATCGATATAAATTATATAATTTCACAGTTAATATAAATTTCAAACGCAAAAGCGTAAAAAATTTGCGATTAAAGGTATAATAAAATGTTTAATCGCTTCTTAAAATATTGATAAATATAATTCGAAAGAAGAAAAATGGATATTATTAAGAAATAGTATTCATTTTCTAGCATTCCCGTTGCAAATTGACAATAAACGATTAAGTTATTGGTGGAAATATTAATATCGAACTAAGCGGAAACATCATAGATCATAGAAATATTTTTAATTATATCTTGGTGGCGGGTTGACATTTCTCACATATTTTCTAATGATAAGGAAAACACACGCGAATAACTGTTAGTAAGCAAGTGAGAAATCATGCCAACGTGAATAAGAGGTATACGAAGTCAATTATTATAAAACGTCCATTGAACTTGACATGATATATAATTTGCGCTTGTTACTATATATTATGCAATTATATCAACTTATTTGAAAAAAAAGCGAGATTCTAGAAATGTATTGTACATCACCATATGACGAAAAAAGAATGGGACAAGATACATATATTAGAAACATAACTTTCTGTTTCTCATATGCTATTTAAACTAAATTTGAAATGATATATTTCTATATTATTGAAAACTTAATATTTTTAATTGATTAAATAAAATCATTTAAAAAATTTTATTCTATTAAAAATAGAATTTTATGCCTAATAAGATAGGATTTTAATCATTTATGAGATATTTTTATAATTGAGTATAAAAATATCTATGATACAAATTAATTAGTTTTAAAAGTCAACGAGATTAGCGATAAAGAATAACTTCCGATCAAATTCATTCGCTGAACATACACTGTGACAACCTGTTCATGTTTACTAACATATAGTTGTTTTTTGTGCATTTAAAAGTTGTTGACACTAACCTCGTGAACCATGAAATGCATGTTTGCACAAACAGTGAAAGGAGCAACGGCTAGAAATAATTGCGTAAACCTTCGGTAATTTGGCGTATTATACTTGCAATATGGTGCACATATGTATATCTGATATCGCATTTAACTCATGTGTTTGTGTATATGTATATTTATAACATATATATATATATATATATAATGTTATATTTTTCACATAATTGTTAAATTGCGTGGAGCTTGTATGTGTAATTGGCGGTTGCAAGGTGTCGATGTGATCGTGCATATGAGAATTCTACAACAAAAAGCTTGAAATGTTTCGATCGATTCATATACAAACGAAGTTAGTTACTTGTGTCAATAACCGGTATATTATTCATTTAATTTTTTTCGTCCCTAATTTATCTCATACGCAATACGATACTGGAATTGACGCATTTGCGTCAAGTTAATCTACTCATGTCGATGGTGTTTGCAACTAATTATTGCAATCTTATTTACAATTACTACTCTTAAATTGTGTACAGTTTAAATAGTTTATATTCCAGATATGTCTAATTTCCGGACGTTGCTCTTAGCATTTTCGTTACATCCTTTAGGATGTTATTAGCATTTGAAGTTTAGGAGAAAAAGTGGAATGCCGATTTTATCGAATTTTAACATTTTTTAGTTTTACATTTATAAAATTTTTTCGCATGCTCTTCATTTCCGTGTGCTCTTTATCACTGGCTATGTCACATTATGAATTAAAATTTTCTGAATATTGTAATTATAAAAAATTAAAATGTACAACAAAAAATTAATACTTCTCATTTTTTAGATTTTAATCTGTTGTACATATATTATCTAACATTATAAGTGAAAGTTGAAAATGACGCAGAATAAAATGGTGTTTTATTTTGATATATGAGAGGATATGAAGCTACGACATTATAATATCTAAAAATAAATTTTTGTTTTCTGAGAAATACTAAAACTTGACATTCTCCCTTTCTCTTGCCGAACCTTCATTCGAGATTTCGATAAATTGAGAACTCTCTATTGTTTAGTGTTTGGTGGTAAAAGTTTCTCTTTCAGCAATGCTATAAAAATATGTATTGATATTCGTTCTACATACAGGGTGTATGTATGCTACAACTGTCGCCACGATTTTTCAGTAACGATTTCATTCATTTTGCATTTTACTTCCAATAATCATTCGGTTTTGAAATAAACCGAAAAATGTAAGCAAATAATGATGCGCTGAGGTGTTCTTTTCACATTGATCATTATTTAAACACGTTTAATCCTTTGCACTCGACGGCCTTTTCGGTCGGGTGTAGCAGCAACTCGAGGTGATTTTGCGCGCATGTGACGAGTGTCCTGTAGGTAATATAAAATGATTTTATACAAAAATTAACTTAAAAAAATATTATATTTTAAAAATCTATATATATTTACATCTTTGAATATATAATTTTTTAATACTTTTTCTGTATTTTGTTTTTTTTTTATGATAATTTATAAAACATCTGCCAAGATGCATCCTTGGCTTGTCGGGACAAATATCGCAATAATAAGTTTCGTGTCTTTCTTCTGCTTTGTTTCGGTAAGAACACACCTTACAATCCCTTTTTGTTACTGTTAAAATTACATGGAGCTTTCCATTTAACCGAATTTCATCACAATTAGCAGTCGACGTCGAAGCTCGATTTCGCGGTTATCGAATATCTTCTCTTAACTGGCTGACTAAAGTTTTTATAAATCGCAGGTGGTTAAATGATCTTTTGTTTTTTTTTTTACAGAATATATTAATTAGTTAAACAAATTTTCAAATCCATTTTTTTAGAGCTTCTAAATTTACGAAACTATAATATTTCTGTCACGATCGTCGAATCTGAACTAACGTCGGAGACGTTACCAAAACCATAGTTTCGGAAGAATTTGAGCATAAATATTTCATCTCCATCTTAAAGTGTAACACTTCACACTTGATAACAAACAATATAAAGAGCTAAGGAATCAATTTATGAATCAATACTTCGCTCCCATTAATTGGAGAGGTCGAAATCTAGCATATACAGGGATTATCGCCTCTCATTTTCCTCTCGAGTTGCTACACGGAACGCGATGGCGACGGAAAATCGCTTCTCGAGTGCAAAGGGTTAAAAGTACGCAATAACAATATATATCATTTTATTCGGCAGAATCCACAGAATCTTTTTATCTCAACTGCAACTCGATAGCTACTACTGCAAAAGCACAACACATCTCCAATGTTAAAAACGTAAAATTCTTTTCAAAATTAATTTTTTTTGTTTCTAAGAAAGGACAGTTTGTAGATTCGTGTTTAGTTCACGAATGTCTACAAGAATCGCCTATTGAAGGATGGAAAATTAAATACGCGTTGAACAGTGTTAACGGAAGTCCCTGAAGAATCGTGACGACAGTTCTACCATTCACCTAGTATAGAGCAATGGTTCATGAAAAGCAAGGATCAATGACAAAACGTGACGCGTAATTGTTCGTTACAAGTGTTTTTACGAAAGAGTTTCTTATGCATTTGATTATTCCGTTTACGAAAGCATTGGCAAAGCAATTTATAATAATGATATGTATATTGTATGATTCTTTCTGTATTTATTGCGCGTGTTTGTCTTGAATAACTAATCTTACATTTTATTAGCTTTTGTATGATAACTCTTGGAAGACTTTTCTTAGAACAGAATAATGTAAGTACTATGTGATAAATATCGCACCTTAGAGTTTACTTATCATATGTATAAGCAGATTTGTTAATGTGCTCAGGTTTTCTTGGTAGTAAATCATCATTTATTTTTCCTATATTTATTTGTTTTATTAATTTTAATTTTAATTCTAACATTAATTGTTTTTATTTACAATTAAACAAAATAACTTACCCTGTCAAGCAGTCCGAATTTGCCGAAGTTTATGAAACTTGGCATGATATTGCTTGCAAGATGAATCAAAGTATCTTCATAGCCCCACAGATAATCGTGAACGGTTAAATGTAATATTGGTTTACTGTTTAACAAGTTTATCAGGCTATTCAAAGGGTAGTTCACAAAAAATCCAGCATCGTGCAGCGTTGAAAAGGCTCCCTGTGAGTGTTAAAAGTATAACAATACATATAAGAAAAATTAGAATCATTAATACAAATAATACAACGAATAAGAGTACTAAATAGTACGTACTAAAACTATTCAGATACAAGAATCATGGATATGTATGGAATAATGATATTAACTTATTTTATTGATCATGGATTTATTGCATCGCGTGAGATAGTTTTGCATAGATTTAGTGCGCATTTTAAATATCGTTTCAGAATAAATAATCGTGGATATGTAATGTAAAAAAAACAATTTTTTAATGAAATGACATCTCGAAATCCTATTTGTAATATTGTATATTAATTGTCGTAACTGACAACAAACAAAATAGTACAATTAAAGTAGTAAATCTCCTATGATGATTTATTACTGATTTATTACTGATTTATTATTGATTTATTACTGATGATTGTTTCTTTCATTAGCGAAAACTGGATAATTATATCGCGGATAACGACTTTGAAAATGTAAAATATCGTCGAACTGTTATCATAGGAATTATTATGAATCACTGCGACTAATGATTAATTAACGTTTGCTCACATAATTATAATAAGATCATAAATTGATAATTGTAAGATTACTTCAATTAAACAGTTTTGTACTTATTCAGTATTTTGCATACTCTTAACACCAAATCAATCTCACGTTAAAGAATATGGTATCGTAAAACTATCAGAGCATTTTCAAAATTGATCGTTTCATGTCAATGCTTAAGTATGATTGGAATGTGACCATCAATAAAAAAGATGAACATATAATGTTTCCATATAAACTTTACTATCGGTAAGCTTCTCATCCTATACATTTTTATTAGTATCTTTCTTTGTAGTTGTACACAACCATATCAATTAATTGAACTATTCTCTCTGAAAAAACTTTTTGGATCTTTTACTGGAATTTTTGAACGCTTATCGTCAGAACATTAGAATGATTGAAATGTTGTATGCGAAAGCATATTATAACGATCATAATTAATTGATTAATTACTTATACATTTGTAAATAATAACATTATCCATCGATTTATGAATTTAGTATTTACTTACCAACATGGGTATGTTTGGAGCAAACACCATATCTACTTCCGGATTGCCAATCGATAGTTCTGGTATATACACTATCTTTCTCTTTGGAACGAACGAAATCGTACTGTTCTCGTGCCAAGTGACATTTGTGTTTTCTAAAATTTCCCTAAGAGTGAAAAGAAAAAATCAATTATGAATAGTTTGTCAAAATGATAAATAGTCTATCTAACTTATAAAATGAAATGGAAAAGTTCGTATTAATTACTGGTAGACGTAGGGGCCAACTTCTTCAACTTTCAACTTTACTCCGCCTTCGAGAAATTCTTCCGCATTTGTGATATTGAATATGTATATTTTCATGTAAACATCAACGATAGGCTTCCTCCATAATTCAAAAATCAATGAATTCGGTGTCATTCGAATTTCCTGAAACAAGTTTTTGCAATTAACACGATGTCTCGTTTTCAGACAAGCTGAGTAATTTTATTTCAATGTCTCGAGAATTGTCATAGAAACTTATTTATGAATTTTAAATTACAATTTCTACGAACATGGTATAATTTAGGTACACTTACTTGATCTAATATTAATTTCATTGGATTGATAGTACGTAGAAGGCAAGCCAAAATGCTGCAACTGATGCCTACTGAGAAGAATATTATGCATTCTGTAATAGAAAAGAAAAATGATTAATAACATTTTCTTAACTTTTTTGTTAAACAATCTTTTTTATAGAAAAACAAATATAAAAGTAGTATCTCTTAGTATATTATGTCTTTCTCTATTTTTCATATGGTAAGTTTTACAAAATAAAAGTTAAAACATTTATTAAATTAATAGTTTTCCGACATAAGTAGGTTAGTAATTTTTTATACAAAATCTTGAGCTGCATTGATTAATGTATTAAGAAATATATGATCCCATTAAAAAGAAAACAAAGTTCACCTTCACATGATCTATACGCGCCTACCTACAGAAAAACTAATTGTAATATTAAAACATGCCATTTATCCTTTATCTGAAACATTTTTCAATATAGTTAATGGAGTCGAAAATATTTCAGCTTAAGGGGGATTCTCGTGCAACAACAGTAAGTGCAAGTGATTTTTATAAATTTTTTTAAACCAACTATTGGTTATATGGGGCTAAACGTTTTTGGGATGTAAATAGGGAGTTTTAAATGTAATTTTTTTATTCCAGTTCCTTTTATCGTTTATTATATATTAAACAAGTCTCGTGATCATCTTTAACAATAGTTATGTTGTTGGCGTGCAGAATAGTATGCGTCACTATCATTAGAAAATTAGATAGCTTATGTGATTGAATCTATTTTTGGAAGATAAACGAAAAATTTGGAAGTTCTAGCGTTTAAAAAAGAAAAAGCTTTATTTGGCAGATAAATGAAGTTTATATTGTTCGAAAAAATATTATAAATAAATAAACAAGTAAAAATTTGAGGTTGAATCCCTGGATTGTAACAAAAATTTGTAACAAAGTGAACGAATTTTGTCCAAAATTGACTAATCAATTAGTTTTTTAGTTATCGTACACGCCAGTTTAAAAAATTATTAAACGTAACAGTTTAAAAAATCAATGAACAATAAGAAGAATTGAAAGAAAAAACATAACATTTTTATTTCAAGACTATATTTACATCTCAATAACGTCTAGTCCAAATAACTAGTAGCTAGTCTAAAAAAAATTCATAAATATCACTTGCTTTTATTATTGTCACACAGAAATCGTCCTTCAGATAGGTAACTCAGCTTGTATATTACATAAATTTAATAATTCATTGCGAATCACAAATTTATTATTGAGTGCCGGAAACGACGATTGGTCCAAGTTCTTAAATTCCGGATTATTTACATATGTCTGTAAATTCACTGATTATGAAAATCACAGTTATAAACATAATTCATTAAATTAGAAGATAAACTAACGATATTTACATCACATACAGATTGAATTAAAACATATGATAATTCGTTCAATGATAGCGTTTGAGATATGTAAATAATATATTTCACATATGTAGAAAAATTATTGATAGGAGTGCGAGGAGTACAATATACATATCTTCTTTTTGCATTTGTATTTTATTACTCTATAAATATTAATAACAATTCTATCCATTGGATAGTTAATCGCGAATAAATATTGCGTCAAAAAACTGAACAAGAAACTGAACAATATCAGATAATTTTCAGCTTTTTGTTGCATTATAACGTAAGTGCAATGTCAAGTAGTTGTCATTTATATTTCTTAATCGAACCTTGAATTTTTTAAACGTCTTTTTTTGACCATAGTACCACCGATGATCAACATAATAGCATACTAGAGCAATTTTGATCTCTTGAATTAACTAAATCTTAAGATGATTATGAATGATACATGAAGAATTTATTATGCAAGTTATGACGCGTGTATTTACGTGTATGTAATTTCTCCTAGTATTTGAATTCGATTATGAATTTAATTTTCAAGGAATTCTTTGTATTGGAGGGCGATTTATAGGATACGTATTTTGGACGAAGTGATTAGCATTGAAAATTTTTTTTGGAACAGACTTAAAATGTCAAGATATAAACATTATTGATAAACGTCAATCATGTGCTACGGTACGTTTTGTGACTATCCTGCTTACCTTGACTCAAATTCAACATTAAGTAACGTATAAATCTAAGAAAAAGGACCAGTTTAAAAACGATTTCTTCGGTTAGGTGGTTGGTAAAAGTATTGGTTCGTGAATTGCCTTATTCTGTCGTTCATTGGTTCACTTATTCATCGGTATTATACCTTAATTTGGAAGGTATTATTTTTACTGATGACGTAAATTGCTGGTAATTCATGGTTTGCTAAAAATTAGGTTGTCGACGAAGTTTCGTATCGTTTTATTTTCACACTAACAAAAAGTTGGGTTGACGATTGTTCCTGGGGGGTTTTCTTACATTGTATGAATATGCAGAAATACGTGAATCACGCGCAATACGTTTTATGAGCGATTACAGTGATTCTAGCAAATTAATTTCCACTTATGAATAAATGACGCATGTAAACATCGAAAGCATCTCGTCTCAGAATTTAATTATTGAATATATGTATTATAAATTATTACCTAGGAGAAATTATTTCATTTTGGAGATTTTAAACATTTATAATGATATGTAATGAAATATTTCATTTACATAATTTATGTAATTTGAGGGATAAGTATTTTCTTTGATCACTTATAGTAATTTACAATAACTTGATTATTGTAGAAGGTTGTTTGCTGTTTGTTTATTGTAAAAGATAATAGGATGCATTGAACGTTAAAAAATGTATAGATTTGCTCAATTTATGATTTATGATTTATTGCTTCTTAAAAAGAAGAGAAACAAAATAAATATAATTGATTCCGTCCCAACGAACTCGTCAATATACCTATCCTTTTTACTACGATAGTGTAATTTTCTTTATTACAGATAAGTACGACAGACAAGTAAACAAGACAAAAGTTATTTTTATCTAGCCATGGTAACGTAATATTGAAATTATTCTAGATAATGAAGTACTGACTTATTACCAATGCGCTTATAATATTTCTAAACAAATAAAAATTTTTCTCTCGATCCATCAATTTAATTGCTTATTTTCTTAAAAGTATGCAAATTTATAACTTGCATAATATAGATAATTAAAAATATATTCCTTGGTAGAATAGATATTCATAGTTATTTATTTTAAAATAAGTAAAATTATTATTACTACTGTGTTAGTATTAGCTTCCTAAAGCTGTATAAAACAATATGAGGCACTGTCATGTTTGTACATAGCTGGAGTTGCGAGGTCTCGCGGGTCTGCCTCGTACTGTCTGTACTCTGTACTCTGTAACTACATAGCTTAGCAAAACGTAATTGTAACGCGTGCCATTGGGAGCTACTGTGTGTATACGAAAATGGTGTGTGTATTTATTTACAGCGTCATAGCGAAAGTAATGTATGCAAATGTCATTATGTATGGGCTAATAATTGCCACGGTGGACAGATGTCATTTACTTTTTTAGTTTAGCGGCGTGATTTGAATGAAGAACAATTAAAACGATAATCGGTGACAACATACGTTATTACATATGTAATCTCGATATGTAAACCTATCATGAATAGAGAAATGATATATTATATATGTATATCATTATATATTCAATGTACTAATGGAATCGGGATGTTGTGTTTGTTATTGCTATTGTTTTTCACTAAACGCATAAAATTTTATTTTACAAACTAGGAAAATGTAAACGAAAGTTGCATATGCAGTATCAAGAATTCAAGAGATAAAGTTTGTCAATTTCAATAGAATTCAGTATTTTCTGCACCGAGTCCTCATTCTACTAAACATAACCAATTCCCAATACCGTAAGAATTAATCCTTGACCTAAAGACTCTGGCCATTCACAAATCAAAACAGTTTGTCGGAAATATCATACCAGCCACTAGTTATGACTATTCACGTATATCTACATAAAAATATTGTGAGAATCGAAAATTGTTTAGTTGCATTGGCATTCATATTGAATCATTATGTCATTTTGTTTTGAATTATAAAAAAGCGATAAATGAATACGTAACTTTTTTAATAATAATTCGATATTTTTAATGTGGTGCGTTTTACTGTTTATTTCTGACCAAAGATTGTTTCGTTCATCGTAAAACAGGAGGATATTAGTGGAATATAAGGTATTCGAATAAAACGATAAAGACAGAATTATGATGTAGAAGTATTTTAGTCAGAAGTTAACGAAGTATTAACAATTAAACTAGAATCACGAAATTGATTATCTCGAGTTCTTCCGATCGAAGTCTACTAATTGATAAGATTGAATTATTTATAAAAGTCTCTGACATGTTGTGTAACATTATGGCGATAAATGTCTCATTAATAAAAAGAAAAGGTTCTTTTTATCTCAAATATCATACAAGATTTCAGATATCATAGATTTTTTTATTCAGTAAAAAATTCAGCGTGACTTACCGATCATTCAAGACGGACAAAGGTATTCGTGTCGAAGTCAAAATCATACTATCATATTAACATTCTTTGACTTTCTTTAGAAATGAAATTCAGCATGTACATTTTTCGAAAGTCTCTTACGAAACTTCGGTGTTTTATTACCGGTTATACACCGGTTTGCGTAGTTTTTCAATGACCAAGACCTTTAAACGGTTATCAAAGTTAATACTAGTTAATATATGTTAATATATGATATCCCGAATCATGGAAATCTCAAACCATTTTCCATGAAGGAACTTTTTTGACAGACAACTTATTAACATTCTACCAAGCAGATGCTTGTTACACATAACAGACAGTTAAAGTGAAATACATATGCATATGTCTCAAAGTTCTTTTGACTACTTTTCGACTTTGTTCAACTCGGTTCTCTTTGATTCATTAAAAATTGTTTTTAAGGCTTCGGTTACTTAATATTCTCGAAAGGTGATACGTATAAACGGATATGATATAAATCCTAATATTTATATATAATTTATTAATATTTATGATATAAATAAAACGGATAGGATATAAATCCTAATACTTATGAAGTATACGATAAAAATTAATGATGTATCGAATAATCATATAAGTACTTTAAATCAGGATTATGGAATTAACGTTTAGAAACCAGAAATGAAATCCACACTGTATTTTATTTTTGTCTGACGCCTTGAAACATCAACTATGGAAAGCCTGACTGAAAATAATTATTTATGCTCTATAAAATAAAAAGGAGAAATAGAGGTTGACAAAAACAATGTCGAAGGAAAACAGGAAAATAAGGAAAAGGTATGATCATTTCGTGCAACACTTCTGACGTTTTTTCCATATTATTGTTTTTATGTAATTCATATGTTTAAATAATGAAAACATATTGTTAAAACTTGATCGAGGTTGCGTTTCTACTTAATTATCGAGCATTTGCAGCGAGTAACAAGTTTTTCTACGTTATATATCGTTGCCTGGCATTAATAGTAATAGAACTAAAAAAATTTCAAATTTAGTTTTATTGAATAAAACATCTATATTATATTTCTACTTTTATCGTGTAATATGGTATATTTATAACTTGTTAGGGGGTATAATTATTACTTGTGCCGTTATCACCGTGGCCTTAACTGTACAACAACACTTTCAGTTGTTTAGTGTCGCTACAAGTGGAAGCTTGCATTGCTTTCGCAAATAGTGACATATCATGTGTTAAGCAAGCCTTATATGGCCTTTAAGATTCTTACGAAAATTTCTTTGTAAATATTAAAAAATCACTCTCAATGCCGATTATTAACATATTTATAAAATACGATATGCTTAATGATACTTATTGATTGACGTATACATATATGCACGTACACACGATTACTCACTTTTAAATTGCGGCAGCGGGTTTGTGAATTTCATGGTTGCGACCTGGTTTTCGCGTGTCTCGTTGCCTTACTTTTTTCTGTCTCCTTGATCGTAAAATTCTGAAACAGAGGGATTGCTTTATTATAGCGCCTTGTCGATCAACTGTAACCCTAATTCAATAATACGATAATTTGTTTTCATTTAGGTACGAAATAGGGAAGAATCTCTTTTTCTCATAAGAATTGGAAAAATTTTTGGTACGGTCTCAT
Source organism: Bombus fervidus (assembly GCF_041682495.2). NCBI lineage: Eukaryota > Metazoa > Arthropoda > Insecta > Hymenoptera > Apidae > Bombus > Bombus fervidus. The sequence continues at coordinate 9,611,135 of NC_091532.1, forward strand.
TTTCGAGGTAATAATATTTAAACATATAACACATGTTTTATTAGTCCTACTATCATATCTTGTTCCCACTGTCATATTTACTAATTTAATATTTTGTAAGATAGCCGGAATGTACAAATATACTCATTTGAAGAAGTTTACGTTTCGGACATACTGTTCTACTGGGAATAATGTGATTGTATAGTACGGGAAGTTTAAAAACACATGTGTAAATACGGTACATGTATCTATTCGACGAAGTTTGACTAAGAGATCTAAAAACATGTTAAAATTACGTTCAAACTATACAAATACATATTCCAAGTTTGAAGCGGAATTTCATCTTAATTTGTCAAGGTCATTGACACGTGTGCGTTATTTGCACAGCTATTTATACAGCTATGAAAAAAATAACCTTTTTTTGGCGGTAGAATTTTTCATTCTCGAATTTTTATTCCTTTCCTGTTTTTCTTATACATATTCAATGTATCTGGTGACTTATGTATCTGAATATAACTCGGAGGTATATCTATCTACATGGTAGATTGTAGATTTTTATCGGTAATATACATTGAGAATTTGCAATGATAATAATACGACAGTAACCATTTACAGTAAATAATTGCAACAACATCATGAACGAAAATGTTCTTCGAGACTTCTATTACTAACAGGAATAATTAATTATTTTATGTCGAACGAACAGCAAAAACAGTTGGTAAATTAATTGAACGAATTTTGAATTCATAAGTGTGTCTTGTAATCTTTAAATGTGAGAACTAAATCATCGAGGTGTCACAGATAAATGGTTATCAAAATCAACGAATCGATGAAGGTTAAAAAAGAAATGATATAGGCGTTGGTTTGTTATTTAATTAATGCGTTGATCTAGCCAAAATCTTTGGTTAAAAACTTGGGGGAAATTCATCTATAATTTATTATTCATTCATAAATCTTTTCTGATTCACCTTCTTTTCTTAAATTATTTGATAAATTGGATGTTTTCTCGCTATATATTTCCTTCAATATTCGCATAAAAGACTCTTTCTTTTTGTTTTCTAGATATGATAAAATATATCATAAAGAAAATGTCATTTCTTTCTGATTTTAAATGTTACTTTTTATATAATACAATCGGAAGATCGTTGAATATGTTTGCATCTTGCATCTTTTATAACTTTTTTCCGACTCTGAGATTAGAATTATATTATAAAACAACCGATATTTATAATTATATATGTTAATCATAAACATCTGTGGTTCGAAAATACTATAAATATCAAATTTGACGTCAGTTGAAATATTTCTAAAAACAATTCCAGAAACGTAACTAAAACAAATTTGTGAATAGATGATAAACATTTCTTTATCGCTGTAAATAGCCGAGTAACTCTGAAAATAAAATCTGCCTAGAACATAAAAATATTCGTTAATATCTCAGATAATGGTATAGCATTACATTCTCAAATCTTGTCAGTTTCTTAAATCGTGTTTTCTTTTTTATATTCATTGACGTTGTTAAAAAATATAAAGCTTTTTCTACCTTTGGTATGCACTGGTGGAATAAGGTAGTCGTTAAATTATTGTCTCTAAAATATTCGCACGTAAGAATATAAATTATATTTGTTAACTCGTGAATATTTGGCTATTAAAATGCGGTAATAATAGAGTAAGTAATAGTAGAGTAGAATGGTTTGTATTTCGAGTACACAAATATACTGTGTTTAATTCGGACGAACTAATAAAACTAAATTTAAATGTTGGGAACTCTGTTAAACGTTACTGTGATATAATTCGTTTAGTGATTTCAACGCCTGCTTAAGGAATCTTTATGTTGAGAAGCATGTACACCAACGTTTGTGATCTGGAAACTTGATAGAAGGTTATCTTCCCTTAAACATTTACTATCGAAGTTTCACATTTAGGCAAAACGAGTATTCTAAAAGGATTCAATTAACACCTTTATCCATCGTTTTGAATGTAAAATGAAGTACATATTCAGTAAAGATATTCTCCAAACCTTCCTTAACTAAGGATTTATTCCTTTTTTTCCGATGGAGTATACCAAATTTCTGACCGAATGAAACGCTAGTAGATTGAATGATAAAATTTTTTAATAAATTTAAACATTATTAAACAGTATTTAAAACATTATCCTTATTTAGAAAGCAATAAGAAAACAAGATAGTATTATGAACTTACGTAAATGAAATAATGACTGAGCACTAAACATGTCTATTGACCACATATTCAATTACATTTATATAAGGGAATTTTTGGTTTTGTACACGTAATTTCAAATTAACAGTTTAAATAATTTTAATTTTTTAACAGTTAAATAAATTCGTATAATTTTTGAGTTCTGTATTTATAATGATTAATTATAAAATATAACTTATAACGTAGGTGCTCATTTTTTATATTCACTCATATTTGTTTATATTCCTTTTAATTTCACAAATGTAAGTGTAATTTTCTAATATCGCGCACAGTTATTAACATGATGACATAATAAACAAGGTGATCCGAGTAGATGATCTGTCATCTTTCAAGTACGCATCTTGCATTAATATCGAAGTATAAAGCGAAAGAGAGTGCATATGCAGAATGGAACGTGTCGTGAGTATCTATGAAGCATCTCTTGGTGGAATCAGAGCTACCAAGCTGTTCGAAGAAAATATATTCTGCATACTTAATAACGCCAGCATACCTTGATGTTAACAATTTTTATGATCTTTACCCGCTGTTTCTTAGCATAGAAGTTCGTAGTTTCTTGCTTTAATACGAGTGTTCTTAGAAAAAGATTCATAAAAAAATATATGGAATATATATCTTCATATTTGGAAAAAAATAATTATTCATTATATTATAAGCAATTAGTGGCTTCAATATAATTCTAATTTATTATCTTATCTATCTATCGATGGATCTCTACGAAATTAGAAAACACATTAAGTTACGGAAATATTTGATTGTTAATTAGCCTCATCATTTCTAATTCTTAATTTATTGTATTATTTCGGATGCCGCATTGTTTTAGCCAATCAGACAAAACTTTTCACATAATACGACGAACATCTTACCACATGCAAATTTTATTTTTTGTTGCGGACCGACTAAAATTTGGAGAGAATAAAATCGTAGCACATCACTCAAACTACTTTACTTACTGAGTTAGAACTTTAGTTCTAACAGATCGTACTAATTCGAAGGTATAACGCACAGAGTAACAGAAACAACATGTATCACAGTTCCATCTTTCCTGTGCGATTCAGAATTTCGTTGTCAATAAAAAATAAAACTACACGTAGTTTGTTTAATGATCAAATTCGCGACACGAACACGACATGAAAATTCGTAACTACTCCAGCAAGACACTTTATATCGTTTGCCACTATACATTCCCTCCCTATCTTGCCATTAGTGAGCACGAGTCTTGTGTTCACTCTGCTTTATACTGTCTCCTGATCACTAACCCCCATACGACGCCAATGAAGACAACGTCTACGATTTCTCTCGTTCCTCGGACATCAATATACTGATAGGGCGCGATGTTTGGCATATAAAAAGTGATATATTTAAGACATCCTGTTAAATGAGAAAATATTCGTAATATGAGCTCAATTTCTAATTTTATTAAAATATCGAATTAATTTCTAAAAATAATTTGCTTTGAAATAAATTTAAAAGACTCGATCGTAAGAATCTGTACATGTTAAAGTTTGGTATTTTGTGATCAAGTTATTTTTCTTTCTGCATTGAATTTTAAATCAAATATGACTTTCATCGGTTTTTCTGTTCTTTAAGTAAAAAACAAATTATCTTTATTTATACACTGCTGGAAAAAAGTTGCGGACTTTGTTCCAACTTTTGCAAACAAAGCTTGCAAAAAATTTACGAAAGTAACAAATATTTAGATTTTCTAGTAGAAAATTCTTTGACGTCCTGCTTAATATTGAGCATTATGTGGCATTGGAAATATGGTCAACTTGTTTTTTAAAGTGAAAATTGAATAACATCTCTCGTACCAAAAGCAGACTCATTGCTCAATTCAGAAAGCGGAAGGAAGGTATTTCTCACTATATTAGGAAGTGTATGTAATTAGTAAAATATTTGTGGTAAACAATTAGTAAAGAAGTGTAATTAGTAAAACATTTAGTTTTATAATATCAAAATAAATATTTTAAATAAGAATATTTAAACAAACACAATTATAAATTTATTAAAATAGATATTTTACAATATAAAATATTATTATCATTAATGTAGACAAACAAAATATTTTAAATACTGAGAAATGCATTTTTAGTAAAACTAGAAATACAGAGTGTATCAAAACTATATGTCGTGTCATTGCAATAACATTCTACATCTCTGGTTTGATGGAAATTAGATAATAAAAAAGGAACTGCAAAACTAAACACCTTGACTTAGAAATTCAAAGCCGAATGTTTTTGGTCTCTATCATGTTCTATTCATTGGGAGGATAAAACTTGTCAAAAGAACCATTATTCACAGTTGAATCTCTTGAAGAATCCTCTAAATTCTCTTGAAAAATAATATTGAGATTCCAGTTCTTATTGTTGAACTAACTTTTTCGACTCCTTTATATTTTTACACATTCTTTTGAATTAATTTGTTTCAGACGTATAAACGTCTAAAGATTACATAGGTAATCTTTAACAAATTTTCTTAAAAAGATTAAAATATCTTTACATATATCCATGTATCCACGTTCAGTGTCCCAGAATATAGATCCTTCTTAAAAGTATACATTCAATATCATTCTTTAATTGGTTCATTAAGTAGTTGAACCAGTAATTCAGACGGAAACGTGTTCAAAATTATTGACAGACCGATAGATTAAATAATTTGAGAGGACGCATAAATAATCATTCAAAGTTGAAAGTCACTAAAATTCATTCTAACCAAATTAACAGTGTCAAAATCAAAGAATTAGATTTAATCGTGATACCCAATTAGATATAGTAACATAATATTTTTATTTTTATTTAGGTATATATATATATTATTTAGATTTATATATATATATATATATATATAGGGCAAGTCAATGAGCTGTTTAAAATATCTTATTGTTTATTAAATTGAAAATATAAAGTTTTCGATATAAAATGAATTGCATTCAAAAAAATTGTCTTTAATGAATGCGTTTTTATCTGCTCTTTTAGATTCTTTGGAACATTGAATAAATTATTTCTACCTGTTTCTTCCAAATTCTAGAGAACCTTAAATTTTCTGGGATAAAACTGCATATTCTTATTAGTGGTACGTTGAATCGATAAAAGAAAGAATTTACTTATATCAAGGTGATCCTCTGTTAACCTTGAACCTCAAGACGAAAGTATATTACAAGTGACAATATTACCTGCTGCAGAAGTAATAAATTTATCGGGAACTCGTCGGCCGTTTGCAGCATCCTTCATCACTTAAATTTTACTGATTCTATTTGATTTTGATTGTATCTTCTTAAGCTAATTCTATACTGATAGACAATTGCCCGCAAACACATATCATAGACAATCATCGTAAAAAATCCGCAAAAAGACAGATACTAATTGGCTCCGTCACGTTTCTGCGGATAATTGTTTGACAATGTAGACAACCTCACTTGTGAATACAAACCGAACTGTGACTTACTGGAAATCTATATTAATTTTTTGACTCATAATGTTCCACCCATATGTATGTAATGTCTACATTATCATGACTTGACGAATTGGACAGTTCACCATTAATACTGGTACTATTAAATAACTGGTTTCAAATATTTTCTCTTTCTAATTATTAAATACATAAAGAGGTATCTGTCTAAATTAATAACGAACTTTTAAATTCATTAATTTCAACAATGAAATTCGATAGAAAGCAATACACGATCGTTTCACGACAACTGAAAGTTTTTATGATATATATATATATATATATATATATATATGAAAAGGAACCCTAAGGACTCTTTTTAGAGACAATCAATAATATTGCCAATATTTCAAGATTCTTAACGGAAATGCAGTTTGTCAATAAATATTGACAATATTATATTGACAGTACATATTGATCCTTTTAGTTGAGAACCTTGAAATGCTGACAACATGTATTGATAGCCTGAGGATACCCTTAATGATATAATGATAATCTTACGTGCAGTTCGCTTCTATTGATACGTAATTACAACAGATCTACGATAAACATATGTATGTGTTTTCGGCATACCATTCGATGACGTATATTACTTTTTACCACTGCATACGTCAAACTTTTTTTAAGATGTCTGATGATGAACCTGTAAAGGTAATATATATATGCACATGTGTTCTGTAAGAATCGCTTTAAAATTTCATGTCGTATAGAAAACGTCTAGTTTTATTCAACGAAATCAGGTTTTGCTGATATGAGGATTAGAAACCGACACTATGATGGAAAAAGTTCGTAAATATTTAATGACGAATGTGAATCAATACGATTTTGGTGAAATATTCCACTTAACTGTCAGACAAAGCATAACTCGCTGGAAAATATCAATACTATTTTGTACACCACTTATTACAATTTATTCGCAATTATGACCCACTTTAGTTCAATTAACGAAATCCAAAATATTCTGGCTACTTATTGCCGTCGATGATTATAATAACACATGTTTTACCGTCTTTAACAGCAAATATAGTTTATCACTGCACTCTCGATCATAAAGCTATCGAGTCTCTTGACAATGTTGCTAGTTATTGCAGTGAACCATAATAATCAGTGTCATCATTTCCTTTTATTTTCTTGGAGTTTCCCGATAACTTTCATAGACCACGAACAACACGAATGCTACTTTCATTTTAATCTTTATACAGTGGCATTGTATGTATGCCGGATTAACGTGTTTTAAAAAATAATTTGTAAGTTAAGCCATGCCTGTAACAGCAATATACAGTGTGTTCCATTTATTTGTAAACGTGTGTAAATATGTAAATATTTCGAAAATTATGTGATACTAAGGAATGTTTGAAACAAATGCTGCACGATGGTAAAGAAGACATGTCATATCGCTATTTATCTTACTGTGCGACGACCTTGAAAATCTCTGTACATGTCACGTTTATGTTTTTAAACGACAATTATATTCTTTTATTACATATTCTTGTAGCAGATATCGAAACGTTCTCAAAGCGCTATTTACTTGTAACTTTCTCATAAACTACTATCGTGATACTAATTCTTAAGAAAGATAAAAAATTGTGTACTTTTTAATAGTAGACGCGTAGGAGGAAAAGCGACTAATTGCTTTAAGGATAGAATTTGGCATACACTCATTTTCTAGAGCCACTATAATGTAGGAAGTCCGACCAAGTAACCACCCCGTTGTTTACAATGGATAACGCTAAGACTCTGACGACACATCGTATTTGAAATTTAATATCTCGATAGTAATTAATACGAAAGATGCAAGTAGGTAGTGTTCTGAAAACGTTTCGATATCGACTGCAAGAATATGAAATAAAAAATATAGCTGCCATTTAAAAATAAAAATCTTCATAGATCTTTTCAAGATCATTGCAAAATAAATATCGGTATGAAATGCTTCCTTTGATATTATATAACGTTCGCTTCAAACATTTTTCCGTATCCGTAAGTTTATTTAGGCATTTCCAGGTATTACATTTCCAGTTAAATTACACACACTATATGATAAAAGGGATAAGTAGTGGCGGGAAAGTTATTTAAATCGTTGCATAAATCGCGATCGATAAAACTGACAAAAACTATTAAACAAGAACTATTCTAGGTTCGTATAACATGATTAGTGATATTGTATGCATTTAGGAGTGAGAGTTTTCTGCTCCATTTCATTCAGTTTCGTAATAAATAATGTAATTGATTTTCGTAATTTCCAAGATTCGGAGCAGACGAGTAGTGTCACAGTCGCCGCAGCAAATTACTGCCGCGTTTACGTATTTAATTTTTGTTGAAGTCTATAAGAGCGTTTTGCATTAATTTCCCGCCTAAGATTTGCATCCCGCGTGAACTGATTCGTATGAATTTATGCTATCCTCAAACGGCAAATTGTCGCGGCGGTGACGCTCATTTTTACCGAATCTAACTCTTTCTGGTTCTCCACATACTGTCGCATCATAATAAGGGGTAATAGCTATTATTAAACTGCAAATGTTTATTGCAATTTGATAGTTTTACGGTAATAAAAGGAATTAAATTTTTATCAAGATTTGTTATTATTATTATTAGAGTACTTTTTAAAAATAATTTATACAGCTTTACATCATATGCGTTTCAAATTTCCCATAAATGCATAAACACTCACAGTTTAATTATTATGTTTGCTCGAGTGTCGAGACACTAGATGAACGCAAAAAAGTAATGTACTGGTGACGTGAAATCCGTTGATATATTACTTACTGATACATGCAACTATGATAATTATGCATCTGTGGTTTAACGATCTTGGGACATTCAAATAAAAATCTAGAGGAGAGACAATCTTTACTCTTTTTTTTTTTTTTTTAGAACCTCTTAGTATCCGGAAAAATATGCAAAAAGTTATAATTAATAAAAAGTTACAGAAGAGAACGCTACCTTCTACGATTTCAAGTACTTCCGTCATTTATATAATAATCGTTTATAAATCTGAGTATTTGCGAACAGTGCATTATGAATTATGGAGACTAATGAAAAAAAATGTAACTTCATCACGATTCATATTTATAAAGTAGCTTACATACATACGTATATTACATATATTAATCCTCAATTATCATGTATCTACGTAGATGTGTGACTAACAGCTTTGTTTCGCAGAATTGACTTTCCTGTTATGAAATTAATTTTAACAAGCGTTTCCAAAGAAAAGATGAATACCTTGTTTACTTCTATACATATTCCCAAAAAGCTCTATGTATAAAAAATCTTACGAATATCCAAAATGAAATATTTTGGTGATATGGGCTTACCGTGGTAGAGAAATAAAGAATCCTTTCCTTTTTTAAATAAAGTAGTTTGACTGGCGAAATGTTCAAAAAATATGTTTATACATTTTTCTGCATAAATTAAAGACAGAAGGAGTGATGTAATTTTTCTCGAATAATTTATCAGCGCTAGGAGACTAAAGAAAAGAAAAAGGTAGTAGTGATACGATCATTAATGTTTATCAATATCAGTGGACGTATCATTAACTGTGAAATTACTCTGACAAAGCATTAATTCAAAACATACATACATAGTATATAGATCGTACATTTCTTTACTGGAGAATATTAATGTTATAATTATCCACGAGATGCATTATGTCGAAGTCATTATGACTGAATGTTGATAATGTTATGTTTGAGTTCTTTTATGAAAAGCCTACATCCCGTGACTTACAAACACAAATTTATAACGCATATACGTGTCCCAATTGATTTAAAAATCAATTTGCAGTTTAAAAACGTCATGCAGTAAATACAAAATTGCATTCAGAAAATATTTAATCAATATGTATACCTTATAGATATGTATGCAACACAAAACTATGTATACATCTGACATTATGATTTGTAATAAAAAGCACTTTTCACAAGTGCGAATTTATTTACGTCAGTATCCTTAAAAATAATTTTCAGCAAATTAAACTTTGTACTACTAGGAATCATATAAAAAAAAAATTATTTTTATTATTAAAAATACATACTACATTTGAATATAGACGTAAAACAGTATGATAAACTGCATGTGACATAAAGTAATATATTAATTTGTTTATAAATTCAATATTAGTTGTATATATAGATTGAGTATGTTATAAATAATAATTAAATAATATATAAGATATCTATATATTGGCTATATAGAAAAAAATTGTTAACATTTTATATTTGTTATAATAAAAAATTTTTTGATAATATGTTTTATAATTATCTTTTTTCAATTTAACATGATTTGTTATTTAATTAATTTTATGATAATCTTTGAAAAAGATAAATAATCAATCTAACATGATGATATACAAACATAATAAAAATACGTCAAGTAAGCAATCTTAATAATTCGTTGTCAATGTTTCTCATCCAGATGATTACGATCTATCCTAACCTAAATCAGGTTAAGATTTGTCAATTACGTGGAAAAATTGTATCTTGCTCTACCCGTTTATATAAATTGTTGAAAGGTGTTAAATACCGAATGACATGCTGTTTATAAAGTGATTTACTTTGCATAGTTTTATTTTTTAATGTGAAACGTAGATAAATACGAATACTAACAGTTTTACGTTGATGAAATGGAGTGATTACAAATATATTATATAAAAAGAAATAGAAAATTATGTTATTTCCTATATACTGGTGATATCGGCAGTATTTCTGGTATTTAATTATATATTTTTATAAAATTTTAGTACTAATATTTATGTATTAATAAATAATCTGTTTGTTTCTAATGCGTGATAAAAATACATATGTATATTTTATGAAAGGGAGATATCAGATTGTTATGATTCTTTAAAATGCATATTTAGTTCTCTAATTAGAAATAATAACAATAAAAGTTTGTTAATAATATATGATTAATTGCAGGAAGAAAGTGGGTAACATTGGAAACTAATTTATTGAAATGATGATGGAGTTGAGTCATAGTTTGACTCTCAATGAGGATGCCCTTAATCAAATCCCAGAAGCTAAGAGGCCAGTTTTTATATTTGAATGGTTACGTTTCTTAGATAAGGTTTTAATAGCTGCACAAAAGGTATTATTGATTTAAATGATATATTTCCTTGTTGCAACGTATTTTTGCCAAGCAATATATATATAATACATTTGTTGTTTTGAACTTTTATTTTATAATAATGTATAACTTTCAGAGTGATATTAAGGGATGTCAGCAAAAGCTAGTAGAACAATTAACCAAACACATGCAAGGAGCTCCTGGGCCTCCTACACGAAGACTTATTGCAAGATGTCTTGCAACTTTATTTAGTGTTGGTGATACATTTTTGCTTTTTGATACTGTTAATAAATGTAATGATATTCTTAGAAATAAAGATGATTCTCCAAGCTTCCTCCCAACAAAATTGTAAGTAAAATTCTTGTATATTTAGTTAGTACTAAATTTTACACATTCTGTAAGTTTTAAAATTTGTTACTGTTTATAGAGCTGCTATATGTTGTGTGGGATGCATGTATGAAAAATTAGGAAGAATGATGGGCAGGTCATATGAAGAAACTGTACAAATATTAATAAAGTCTTTACGTTCTGCAGAGTCACAAACTCGAATAGAAATTATGCATACTCTAGAAAAGGTAATATTTGGTATTATACAGAGATTAAAATTATTTTGAAAATCTTACATATATTTTAATTATTAGGTTTGTGCTGGCATGGGATCTGCAATTACAAATGTTCATAAAGAAATATATAAAGTTTCTAGACATTATCTTACAGATAGGGTAATGGCTGTAAGATGTGCTGCTGCAAAGGTATTTTATTATGCTTTATTTGATATTTTGTAAATATACTGCTTAAAATATATTTAATGCAATATTTACAGTGTTTATTAGAAATGTTAAATCATGCATCATTTTTATATACTACTGAAATAGAAAGTGTTGCTACACTTTGTTTCCGAGCATTTGAAGGTTCAAACTATGAAGTACGATGTGCTGTTGCAAAATTACTTGGTTCATTGGTGGCAATGACTCAGCTTCCAGCTCCAAAAGGAAAAAGTCCTTCAGGTATTTTGAATTTGCACGTTCAAGTATTCATTATGCATTATGCAAGAACTATTAGTTATTATTATTGTTTTAGTTACACAAAATAAAAATTGTAAACAAATTTCACTTGACGAAGTCTTGAATATTTTAATGTCCGGATTTTTAAGAGGTGGAGTAGGTTTTTTGAAGGGTACTGGAGAAATAATAAAAGGAAATTCTAGTGTTAACAGAGAAGTTCGAGTTGGAGTCACACATGTAAGAAAAAATACAAAAGATAACATCTCATATTCATTTTATAAAACAATCTAATTAATTATTCATTGATATTTTACAGGCATATGTTGTATTTGTTCAAATGTTAGGAGGATCATGGCTTGAACGCAATGTTGGCACATTAGTTGCACATGTACTTGATCTTGTAACGAATCCAAAAGCAGCAAGCTCACATGTTGATGCTGTCTATTCTAGAAAATGTGTTAACTTTATATTACATGGTACTGTAGGGAAATTATTAGGAGAAGGGGCTCAAGCTGCTGCATGTAAAGAAATAGCCTACATTATTTTGAAACAGATGAATTCTATTGGTAAAAATAATTTTTTTTAGTTTTTATTGTTATAGTAATTTAATAGAATATACATATGTATTTTTTATCTTTTTATTCTAAATTCTTAGATTTTAGTCCAGAAAACGCAAAGGACTGTAATCAAGAAACATTATTCAGTCAACATCTATTAGTTTGTGCACTGCAAGAAATGGGAAATTTGATCTTAGGATTGGGTACAACAGCTTGTAATTTATTGTCTGATCAATCTTTGAGTATGTATCCTACATATATACGATATATACTTACTAATTTTTTTGATATTTATATTAGTTTGAATGTTTTTCCAGATTTAATTGATACCATTATGGCTGTTTTGATTCATCCATGTCAAGCAGCTAGACTTGCAGCTTCGTGGTGTTTACGTTGCATTTGTGTAGCAGTACCAAGTCAGATAACACCTCTAATTGATCGTTGCGTAGATGGAATAGAAAATATGCGTAGTTCACCAGAAGCAATAGCTGGATATAGTAGTGCATTAGCTGCAGTTCTCGGTAGCGTTCGTTTATCGCCACTTGGAGTTCCACATACAAAAGGAAAAGTAATTATTTTTAAACAACATTTATGTCTCCTCATGTGATTTTATGATGGCATAGAATTTTGTAAAACAAAAATAATTTCATTTTAGATTATATTTAATACTGCAGAAGAACTTTTGAGAAGCGCAAGTCAAAACAGTCGTTTATCGTTAAACAGAACACATGCTGGATGGCTTCTAATTGGAGCTATAATGACTCTTGGTATAGTACACTTAAATCAATGTGTTGTAGAACAATTAAATAGTAAATGTATTCGCATCCTTAAAATATTATATCTAATAAGAAACCATGGGTTTAGGAACGGCGGTGGTAAAAGGGTTATTACCTAGAATGTTGTTATTATGGAGAAATTCTTTTCCTCGTTCAAATAAAGAACTCGAAAGCGAAAAGGCTAGAGGTGATGCTTTTACATGGCAAGTGACTTTAGAAGGTCGAGCTGGTGCATTATCTGCGATGCATAGTTTCTTGTTACATTGCCCCGAACTTTTAAACGACGATATTACAAGACGGCTTCTAACACCAATTGAATCTGCATTGGCAATGTTAACAAAGTATGTTATATTTATATATATTTCTGAATATTTCTAGTCGTTGCTTCTAAAATATTCTTAGTTTAATGTTATATCCAAAATAACATTTCAGTTTATCACCTGTATTGAAAAATTACGGTCAGCAATTAAAGGCTCCAGCTGCTATGGTTCGTTTGCGTTTATATGAGACACTATTATTATTACCACCTCAAACTTTTGAAGGTAATGATAAATACTTGTAATTATAAAAATTATGTGGAGGTACTGCTTAAAGAAACGAATAATTGCAAATATTAAACAGGTTCTTATACACATCTCTTAAGGATGTTGGTATCAGAGTTTACATTAACTGAAAATCCTGGAAATACTACAACTTCATTATTGCGTGCAGTTTGTCATGCCAATGATTCTGTAATCCTTGGTACATGGTTACAAGAAACTGATCATCGTACAATTGAAGATCAAGTATGTGTTTTAAAATACTACTTTATAACAGTGTTCTACATACATTTTTCATGTGCTCTATGTGTAGATGCTGTTAACATATCTTTCATATACCATTATTAACTTTTATTAATGTAGAAATTTAATGTAACAACTAAGCGGTCAAACTATAAGGAAACTTAACATATGTAATATTAATTGAAATTAACATTCATATTTCCACTCATATCCAGATGGAACCAAACAGAAGGGCAGATTTGGAACATGTGAGTAATGTTCTATGAAGCCTTTCATTATCTGCTGTTCATCTGCACAATTTTCTTTTTACACTTTTTTTATTTCTTATGAATATTATAAATTAATTTATAAAATAATGATAAATATTAAGATTGGTAGTCTCAATTTATACTTTGTTTTAAAAACTGTTAATTGTAATTAATTTCACATTCATGGGTTCTATTAAGATAAATGTGTTACACTTGTTTTTATTTTTTACTTTGTATTGTTCATACTATTGATAGTAAAAACAATAAAAGATAAAAATGGGATTTACTCAATCTACATATATATTGTATTTGTTTCAGCTGCAACCAAATAGCGCTGCAGGGTCTGGAGCTTTGGAACACAATCCATGTTGTCTTTATAGACCTGTACCACAAGTAATGTTTTTTAGATCTTATTAAAAATATAGATTTTCTGTAATGATTTTAATTCCATTGTTACTGTTTTAGGACGATATAATTCCTGGACCTTTACCTTTGGGAGTTGCAGTCATTGATCTCTCTGTATCCCTGTTCGGTCAGATCTTCCCACGTGTAGCAAATAAGCATAGATTGCAGATGTTAGATCATTTCAGTGAATGTATAAAACATACAAAATCTGGTAGACAAGAAGCAATACAGATGAACGTTTTTACGGCTGTGCTAAGCGGATTAAAGGGACTGAATGAAGCAAAAACTGGCTTTGGTCAAGAAGATGTTAAGAAATCTGCGACTAATCTCATTATTGTAAACATTGTCTTATAATAACATTACATTATATTTTCATTTTATTTGTTACAGAGAACTTAATTGATGTTGTTTATATTATAGAGTGCTTTGGTAAGTAGTAATTCAATACTAAGATGGGCAGCTGGAGAAGCTGTTGGAAGAATGGCTCAAGTTATTTCTGATCCCAAATTTACGGCGGAATTAGCACAAACAAGTTTTGACCGCTTAAAATCTGCTCGCGATGTTGCTAGTAGAACTGGTCATTCTTTAGCGTTAGGGTGTCTTCATAAATACGTGGGTGGGATGGGATCTAGTCAACATCTGAATACAAGTGTCAGTATTTTACTTGCACTTGCTCAAGATAATTCATCTCCAGTAGTACAAGTGAGTTTATATTGATATATGTATAGCTAGTTTTAGTTAGGTACTCTTTAGGCTACTCTTACATAGTCTTTTATGTATAGTTAGGCACTAATTAAAATATATAGTTAGTTTCAGTTAGGCACTAGTTAAAAAAATTTTATTTTATCCTTTTATTCAGGTATGGGCATTGCATGCTCTTGCACTTATAGCTGATTCTGGTGGACCAATGTTTCGAGGCTATGTTGAACCTACATTATCTTTAGCATTGACTCTTCTTCTTAATGTTCCTCATTCTTATATTGATGTACATCAGTGTATAGGAAAAGTATTATCAGCTCTTATCACAACAATAGGACCAGAATTACAAGGTCCATAGCTTTTACTGTACCTCAATTACAAAAGTTTAAATACACATAATGTATATTGATTGTTTGTATGTTTAGGTAATACATCAACGATTTGTATGGCACGTTCATCGTTTTTGTGTGCTTGTGCAATTATGCAAGATCATCAAGACCCTCTTGTACAGGCAGAAGCTACAGGATGTCTTCAGCAACTACATTTATTTGCACCAAGACATGTTAACTTATCTTCTCTGGTTCCTACACTATGTGTAAGGTTTACACTACATTTATATTTCATTTGTCCCATATAAGTGATATAAAAACCTTTTTTTATATTGAAATTTATTTTATTTATAGCGAACTTTATCAAGCAATCATTTGCTTCTACGTAAAGCTGCAATCTCTTGCCTTCGACAATTGGCTCAACGCGAAGCGAAAGAAGTCTGCGAACATGCAATGACATTAGCTAACGAAAGTCGAGATACCAATATAGTAGAAGGTCTTGTTATAACAGAAACTGGTCTACCGGGGGTCTTGTTTAGTATGTTAGACACAGAAACTGATAGCAAATTAATTAAAGACATTCATGACACGCTAACGAGTATGCTGCAAATTTTAGCAGCAGATCATTTATCTCAATGGTTGTCCTTATGTAAAGATGTTCTTACAATAGCTTCAGGTATTATAATATACTGTAATATGTCAACAAAGATAACCATTGCTAAATTGAATAAGATTAATAAGATATTCATGTTCATGACGTATAGAAACATGTAATAATGAAGAAGGAAATACTATTGACGTCGAAGATAGTACTACGGATACTGATAATGCAGATACAGAAGGAGATGATGATCAAGCTGAATTTCATGCAGACGAATCTACAAAACAACGGCCAACTATTACACCAAGGTGGCCAACTAGAGTATTTGCAGCACAGTGTGTTAGAAAAATTGTCGCTGCTTGTGTGAATAATAAACAAGCGCACTTTGATCTTACCTTAGCGAAAGAGATGCAAACATCTAAGGGAAAAAGTATTAATTTTTCAAATTGTAATATTTTTAAATATAACTACCAACTTATAACTTTACTAATATTTCCTAATTACAGGCGACTTTCTAGTATTACATCTTTCCGATTTAGTACGGATGGCATTTATGGCCGCGACAAGTGATTGTGACCCTCTTCGGCTTGAAGGATTGAAAACGTTACAAGAAATCATAGATAAATTTGCCAAAGTTCCTGAACCAGAATTTCCTGGACATTTGTTACTTGAACAGTTCCAAGCACAAGTAATTAATTATAAATATAGAATTTTGAAGTATATTTTATAAATATATCACATCATTATTTAATAATTATCACAGGTTGGAGCTGCGTTGAGACCTGCATTTTCAGCAGAAACAGCATCGCATGTTACAGCTGCAGCATGCGAGGCATGTAGTGCTTGGATTGGAAGCGGAGTTGCTAGAGATCTCAATGATCTTCGTAGAGTACATCAGCTACTAGTATCTTCTCTAGAAAAATTAAGGGAAGGACATACACGACCACAACTTTATAACGAAAGTTTGTTAACACTTGAAAGATTAGCGATTTTGAAAGCTTGGGCAGAGGTAAGAAACAAATTATAATACTATCCTTTCTTTCTTTATACTTATTACTTTCTTCATCAGGTGTATGTAGTTGCTATGGTAAAAGATGGTTCTGCATTAAACAGTAAAGACACATTCAGTCAAAATTCGAATCAAATTGATGATGGTAATTGTGAAGATTTTGGGAATTTTGAATTTCAAACTGAAAGTTTACTAAGCTTAGTGCAACCAGAGTTATTAAGTTTAAGTCAATATTGGCTAGCTGCCTTGAGAGATCACGCATTACTTTCCTTACCTCCAGGTATAAATAGTTTGTATACTGTATATAATTTTTTAAATTATTTATACAAAATACTTATAACAATAAGTCAATATTTTATTAGAATTTTCCAGCCAATTACCTCATGATGGTGGAGCTTTTTACACAACAGATACAATGGAATCTGCTCGACCTCATTATGCTGAATCATGGGCACCAATTTTACATGCTGCAACACTTTGGCTTAATGCAAAAGGATTTGGATTAGAAGAGAGTAAAAATGAAGTGGAAGCATCAAACGCAACTAATAATAATAATAATAACAATAATAATAACAGTGATGTCTCTACTAATAATACTACAAATGTTGAACGTTTCCATTTATTATTTGGTAAAAATCCTTCGATAATATTAAATTAAACATTATATCTTATTTTTTAGATAGTTATATTTATTAATTATTTTAGGTATATGTATGGAAGCATTATGCAGCCCTCGTGCTTCGGAGTCTACTCAAAATACAGAAACATGTTTAAATGCATTGTACACTTTATTAGATTCTATTTGGGCTCGTAAAGTTTTAATTACGGACCGTTCATTACCGATTGAATTATGTAATGTTCTTCACAGGCAAGTCCCTTATTTATATAAATATAAATATACATATTATGATATCTTACTGTATATTTTATTGTAGAATGCTTTTAACAAGAGAAAGTTTCGTAATACAAATGATAGTAATGGAAGTTTTGAAACAAATAATGAAAGCAGCACAGGAAGATTTGACAGAGAGAAAGAAATCTAAATTGGAAGGTAAAAAGATTTTGTCTTACATATTCAGGAAAATTGAATATACAAATGTGTATATTATTTTATAACAGAAATAGCATCAGCACATGAAGAAAGCAATGAAACTCAACATGTAGATTTACTAGGGGAAGGAGAAGAAAGTGGTGAACTTAATCCTGGAAAGTCATTGGTATTTGCTATTCTAGAAGTGTGTTTGTGTCTTTTAGTCCGACAAATCCCAGCACTAAATCCTAATCCTGATGGAACAACAGCGATTTTATCCCAAAGGGGATATATGCCATCTGAAGAAAGTGGGAAACTCATAGCTGCTGCTCTTAATATAATGGAGTCTCTTCCTACTCTTTGTTCTCCTCAAGGTAAATATATGCTTTTAAACAAAGTAAATATTTATTTTTAACACATAGTCTTTTAATATTAGGAGCTGTAGCAATTTTACCAACACTCCTGTATTTATCAACTGGAGTGATTAGAGAAACTGCAGTGCGTACGGACAGTGAATGCAATAAAACAACATCAGATACACCAGTTCATGCAGCTTTACATTGTATAAAAAGTCTTACCACAAATAAATATGCAAAAGATCATAGAAGTCAGGAACAATGGACAAGTCTTTTACAAAGTGCTCTTGCCAAAATCATTGATCTGGCAAAAACCGGTATTTGAACTTAAAATCACATAAAATTTGTTTTGATACTAAAACATATTTAGCTAATAAATTTTTTAAAATATATTTGTAGGAAATGATGAAACGAAAATGGATGAAGTGGCGATGATGTTAGGTATTGCGGTATTTGTTCTTCATGCATCGTCTGAAGTTGTGAGTGCACCGAATTTACAATTTCCGTGTATAAATCATTTTAGACACGCTTTCCAGTCAGAAAACATAATGGTAATAATGTTTCAATATTATGTTATACACTGTTTATAATTTGAGATATTTACCCTTTGAAATTTTATAGGTCAAATTAAAATGCGTTCAAACGTTGAGAACGATATTTTTACATCCAGATCGTGTAATAAGCACTCCTTATATTCATGCATTAGCTCCAAGATTAGTAGAATATCTATACAGTGACAAGAGTAAACAGATTACAACTGATTTAGAATTATCTTTCACTTTGGAATGTATTAGCACAGTTGAAGCTCTTATAGGACTTGCCGATCTTTCACATCGTACGTATTAATCTGTATTATTTGTATTTTATTTATTACATATCATTTACAATAGTATATCAATATTAGAGTAGTGTTATGACAAAAAGTATGTTACATGCTATTCAGGAGACCTTTTACAAGGTTTGTAAAAAGAGAGTAATATATTTACTTTGTATTTTATATGATAAAATGCAGTTTATTTGATTAATTGTAAATTATTTGTAAATTGTAAATTTGTTATAATCTTAACATATTTTTGTAATTAATTAGGCATACAGATGTTGACTTTACTTGTGCCAATCCTAATTAATTATTTATTGGAGGGAGATCAACTACAACATGCTTCCAAATATCAATTAAGTCTTCATCAACAAAGTTTTCAATGGCTTAATAAGATAGGACCAAAATATCCTCAGGTACTTAGTTCATGTTCTTTAAATAAATTTATCTTTAAATACAAAATAAACACAAATTACTAGTATCTAAGTATTCAATGTTTTATTTTAGGAATTTAAGATGTTAATGTCTCAATCTACAGAACTAAAAACTAAATTAGAAAATGCAGTGAGATCCACTCACCAACAAGCACAAAGACATACTAGACCAGTAGATCTTGTAAAGCCACAGATAAAAATTTCTACACCATCCATCAAACTCAAAACAGATTTCTCAAATTTTAATTGAAACTTTCTATAATCGCATTTGACATGTTGTATATTTATTAGGAAAAGAAATGTAGTTTATTTATTATAATTAAAACTTTTATAGCTTTAACAATTAAATATATGTTACAGGAACAATACAAACAAAATCTAGGTTTTTATTTTTTAAACAAACATTATACTTTTATAACATGAAGAGTAAAAAATAAGATAATGTAAAAAATAGGACATAATAGTGTTTCTAAATAATATACAACATGTTAAAAATAGTGCATCTAATCCTACTAATGAATAATAATATATCATCATTGTATTAGTTTATTAGTTAAATTCCATGCGTGATGTGTGGAACAGATATAAGATATAACTTGATATTATGTGTAAGATAAAATATTTTAATTATGAAATTTCCATAAAAATTTCATTAATATAAGTACTTGTTTCATAGTACTTATTCCTTAGCACTTAGTATTATTTAAAATAAAATAATGATTTGATTTAAATATTAAAACATTTAAGAAGATAACATTGGCATAATTATGCAATATATAAGTTCAAAAACTCTTTTTTTTCATCGTACGGATTTATGTTCCTTAAATAAAAAAAATTATTGCTTTCGCCTCTTTCAGTAAGTTTTATATATAAAAAATTTAACGTAATTTTGAAAATGTATATTAAAATTGTACAATTATATTTATTTAAAAATGTAAATTGTATTTTGTAGAAAATTTTAATAATTCTCTTAATTTTATTTATATCTTTATAAAAAATTGAGATAGTAGGGATTACATCAAGGCACAATAAAAATTATGTAAAGTAGTAGAAAAGTGTAAGTATTTTATATTCCATAACTGGAACAATAAATTTTCATAAATTATTTTTCATACAGTTAATTTTCATATCATATAAAACTATAATATTTTGTATCATTAAGTAAAGTTTATTTAAAAAGTATTTTATATTTTTTTAAGTATAATTTTGATACCTTAAAATTTGTAAAGATTATTTACAATAATATTTTACAAACTTTAATTTTATACAGTGATACATAATAACAAATATAACAAATAGTTCAATTTTTTAAATGAGTAGTATAATTTTCATTGTCTAATAATCTGTAGTATTAAATAAATTAATTACATAACAAAGAGCAACGTTATATGTGTTATGAAATAATATAATTTATACAAAATTATGCTAATGAAATACAAAAATATTAGAATAAAATATAATCATTATATAAATGTAATATGAAATACTCCTTTATAGCATAAATTAGGTAATAAAATATGAAAAATATGTTATATTATTATCAATTATTATTACTATTATCGTAATATTAACTTTAATATCCGTTAAAATAGTCAGATAGAAATGTATTAGATATGATATCAGAAGTTATCAAATATAAGCAAACAGACAAACTTAAAAATACATTAAAAAATCCTATATTGCTTTATTATACTATACTATACTATACTATACTATACTATACTATAGTATACTATACTATAATAAAAATTTTAAACATACAAACTACTTACTTAATAAAAGACATATGTTGAAATTGAAATAATATTTATGTTCATTTAAATGTCTATTTTTCTATATTACTTGTATGTATATGTGTATACTTATCACACTAAATTTTGACGTAAATTTTACAAATATTATGCTCATTTTGTTTCTAAAACCAATTATAACTTATATTGAAATTTTATTTGTAATGAAATATTCAATAGAACATTATGCATTTGACATGTATTATAGTAATAATAAAATGTATTGTTATTGTATTAGATGTTAGATAATACAAAGTATTAAATTAAAATTTGATCCTTTACAAATATATACATATGTAAGTTATAAAAATAAAATATTAATTGTGTACAGTTATATCTTACATTAATTTCTGATATAATTTCGATATTTTTAAACTTACTATAAACCTTCATTAATTATGTAATTAATAAAGTTCGATTTAGTATCTTTAATAAGTTAAACTTGTTGTTGCAAAAATATCAAATAAATTAAAAAATCCTGTTATTTCATCAAGTCGTATAATTACTTATCGCGTAGAAATAGAGGGGAGTTCCAGAAGAAAATAATCATCGCGATGAGAATAGTCTGTTAGTCAGTTCACATAAAGTGATCTGTCGATTATATACCATTTATTTCATTGATTTAGGTAGTTTATGTTCTAGTGGTTATTTTAACGACTACAATTCCAAACAATATTGTGCAAATTATCAAGTTAAAACTATTGCGAAGTTATTATTCTACTGCCTGTAAATATTTATGAAAAATGGTAAAGACAAGAAGATTTATTGTAGCAAAACATTTTCAAAAGAATCCAGAGCCATCAGATTTGCAATTGATCGAAGAAGAATTACCTTCTCTTCATAATGGAGGTAAGGATTTTAATAATAGAGTTGTATATATATCGATTAAACAAATGCAAGTAGATGTCACATGATTTGTCATTAATCAATATTTGACATTGATAACTATGTATTTTTTAAAATAGAAATCTAGTTATATTGATATTCTTACTCATTATACTCATAAATTCATTATATTCATAGATCCACTATATTCATTGTTTATGATTACATTTTTTTTCCCTTTAACATTGTGCAACAACTTCAATATCAAATGATATAAGATGTAATTATGTATTTATTTAACCCGTGACTCGTGACTTAGCTCAACGGACGTCACGATTAATACGCGGCATATTTATAAAATATTGTAGACATAATACCCATTATCTTGTCCTAAAATAGAAAATTACAGAATATTGTGCTCAGATATGATTTTTTAATACACATTTTTTTAATGATTAAAATGGAAGATATAAAACATCACTCAAAAATAAAAACAAAAACATACAAAATATACTCATTACTTTGAATTTATAGAAAAAAATTGAAGAAGATTATATCTAGAAATATTCGTTTATTATTGATATGATTTTTAATATATATACATTTCGTTGATATAATAGAAAACGGAAAATATTATAAAACATTATTCAAAAATAAAAAAAGAACACAATAAAAATTTATCTATGAATTTTAAAAATAGTACAGATAAATATTTTTTATATAAGATAAGAAAAACTGTAGTGAAACTTGAAAAAAAGTTTTAGAAAATAACGTTGCATTGACAGGATGAAATTACACAACTTATATAAAAAATACATGCATTGTACATGTTTCCAACGTCTACGTTTTATATTGAATAATTTAGCAATCTATAAATGTCATAAATAGAAAAAAGTGTCATGCAGTAATGGATGTTTTAGCTTCTAAATGACATCATCATTCAATATACTTTATTCTTACGAGGAGAATATTTTTAACGTGTTTGTACGTATTTCGCAGCTATCGCGATTTCGTAGGGTCAAATGAGACAATTATGATATCGTTATCAACCTACAAACAATATCCCTTGTCATATTATTGCATGACAAATTTAAAATAAATCTTGTATTAGATGATTTAATATCTTTAACATTATGATTATCATACTATTAATAAGTACTAGTGACATTAAAAAAATAAAAAATAATAAGAAATAAAAATATATTTTGTTTATATTTAGTATTTAATGATATTGTTAAAAAATTAAATATTGAAATGATTGTAATGTTGTGGAATAAATACATATATACATATAATGTCCTAAAAGCTGAATAACATATGATTTATATTTTCAGAGTACCTTGTCGAAGCAGAATATCTCTCTGTGGATCCTTACATGCGAGTTTATATTCAGAGATATCCAGTGGGTGTAACAATGATTGGTGCACAAATAGCTAAAATTATTGAATCAAAGAATCCAGATTTCCCAGTAGGAAGAAGAATTGTTGGTTATTTGGGATGGAGAACACATACCATTATAAATCCACATTGTTCATCTGAATATGAACTCTTAAGTCAAAAACCAACACTGGTACCTGATATTAGAGATCTATCACCATCACTGTATCTAGGAATTTTAGGAATGCCAGGGTAATAATTACTATATCAAATGTGTATTTTGTAATCTGATCTGTTTTTATATAATTTTTTATAAATTTGATCACTATGATATATTTATCCGTTCTAAACAATTTATTCAAAAGTTTCATATTCTCTATGTCAGTGCCACAGCATATTTTGGTCTTATAGAAATTTGTAAGCCAAAACAAGGCGAAGTTCTTGTTGTGAGTGGAGCAGCAGGAGCTGTTGGTTCCCATGTTGGTCAAATAGGAAAACATGTTTTTGGACTTACTGTCATTGGTATTGCTGGTTCAGATGAGAAGTGTAAATGGCTTGTAGAGGAACTCGGTTTTGATCATGCTATTAATTACAAAAAAGGAGATGTTGAAGTTTCTTTAAGGAAAGCTGTGCCAAAAGGAATCGACTGCTATTTTGATAATGTACAGTTATCTAGTATTATAAAATAATATCAAAATTTTGTCACAACATATTTATTATGGTTATGTTATAACAACAGGTGGGAGGAGATATTTCTAGTATTGTTATATACCAAATGAAACCCTTTGGTCGCGTAGCTGTATGTGGATCTATATCTTCGTACAACGCAGATTCATCATCGCTACCAAAATCGACGATTCTTCAACCGTCGTTTGTGTTTAATCAATTAAGGATGGAAGGTTTCGTAGTGACTCGTTGGAATAATCGTTTATCAGAAGCCACACAAAAGAATCTTCAATGGATACACGAAGGGAAGCTTCGCTGTCGTGAAACAATTACAAAAGGTTTTGATAACATGTTTGATGCATTTGTTGGCATGTTACAAGGAAAAAACGTTGGCAAAGCTGTTGTTCAAGTTTGAAGACATATAAAAGAATATTGTAATTTGTTTAAAACTACTTGTATACCTCTATAAAATACATATATTTTTTGTCTTAATTTCATCATTTTGATTATAAACTCTCGTTGTTCTCCATATAGTAATTAGTATAGACAAAAGATACAAAGTAATTAGCATAGACAGTTTTATTGCAATATATTACACAGATCATAATGCATCACAATGAATAATTACATTTGGTTTTTTTGATGCCCGAGAGCATGATCCTTAAACCTTAGGTACATATCTTAGTAATCGTAACGTTATGTCTAGTACAACCTTATACGATACCTTACTGAAAATTACGCAAACTTACATCCATTTCTACTTACAATATAATACATTTCTCGATTTAGTGGAAACTCCACTATACCGAAACTTCTTCGAGAGATAAAAATTTACATAGAAATTTCAATAACTTAAACAGAAATGTATTTGAATTCAATTTACATATACGTTATTACGGCAAATATTTCTGGTGATACAAATTAATTTTTATAATTACATTATCAAGACATCGTTGATATTATGCCATAAAGTAAAAAGTTATTCAGAAAATATTTTGAATGTCTCATAGGACAGTACCTTTTATACAACTCAATTTCTTATCTTCAAGCTTTTCTTCATAGATTTAATTTATATATGCTATAAGATCCACTTTCGCGAATCGAACATAATACAATGGAACATGTATACAATGCTGTCGCAAAATTGTCGATGAATTAACTTTGTTCCTTCATTTTGTCTCTTAAAAATTATTTAGACTTGAAAAATTCGAGGCGCGATAAAAATCGGGCATTCATTTTATGCAATTTTAATAAACAATGTAAGGCATAATTTAAGGAAACTTTGCTTATTTGTTTAAATATTTTTTTCTTTAATTATAAAACTTTTCTAAATTTAAATTGTTTGTTCTAGGAAATTATTTTCTCACAATTCTGTTACGATTTTCATCGTGTCATATATTTCTGATTCTTTTACATCATCTAGTTATTGGAAGATGGGGTCACAGATCGCAGAAAGTAAAATTACATCTACACAAAGATGAGCTTCACCGTTAAAAAAGACAATGTTGCAATTTCTAAATACAAAGATTGTATTACCGTTAAAGGATTGGAAATCATTTGAAAGCTCTAAATCTCAGGATACGCACAGGAGAATCTATCACTCTCACGAACGTTTTTTCCAAGTTCTATAAGAATTTCACGGATAAATTATAGAATGCTTTCATACATTCAAGGTCACTTTAACTGCAAGTTACATCTACCAAACATGACTCAATATTGCTTTTTATTCCTTTTTCTTATATAATGTATTGGTATATTGAATATTCATAGTCAATTTAAACGCAATCTTTTACATTTCTCAATATATAAAATAATTAAATATCATAGATAACTTAGTGACCTCGACCGATCAAAATTTTTATCCTCAATCGTAGTCTAAATTGTCGAATTTTCTCCTGTGAGTCCTGAATCTGTAATGAACCATTATTATTTCATCGAACAGACACATTTTGATTATGATTTAAGCGGTAGTGAAACTTCCTTTGAAATTCACCAGATGTGTTTTTCATACACTTTCACTGCCTGCTAATTGTTCTTCGTTTTTAATCCTGAATCATAAGTCACGATCGTGTCTCATCAAACGAACACGTTTATATCAGGATGTTCACTGGAATTTCATCACGTGACATTGATCTCCTCGTCTTCTTCGTTCTCTGTTTGTTCTTCCGGCCGTTGAGGACTCGTTAAAGGACTCACGTCACTCAAGTCCATCCTCGGCCTGTCTCCATCCGCGTCGCTTAAGTCAGGATTCGGATTGTTCTTGTTTGGCAACGTTTGTTCTCGAGAACCTCCGGTTGCTAGCAACTCTCTCTCTTTGCTATTCCTCCATTTCATTCGCCGATTTTGGAACCAAATCTTCACCTGCAAATTATATTCGTAATTCGAAACATGTTCATTTTGGATGATGATGTACAACTTACTTCAATAACATTGTAACGTTCGAACGACAGAAGATACGAACAACGATTGATCGAATTGTATTATATTTAGTATTAATGTAATAATCAGTGGAGAAAGGTGTAGTAAAGTGTAGGTGTGTTAAAATTATATTGATAGACATTTTGTCTATAATTAATTGTCTATCATTATCTTTATCGCAGCAAAAGTGAAAAAAGCGATTTTATATTAAACAGGGTCATCACGAATTTTCCCTAATGACGTCGAAGAGATGAGTTCGTTGCCTTCGTGTTCCTTGCTTTCTTCCCAATGAACATTAGATAAAAATTAAAGGAGAGATCGGTAGTTTCTCTTTCTATTAACGTATCGATGATGTCAATCCTACATTTACATCAAATTATTCAAATTCTACCGACTCAATAACGATGGACGATTATGAACATTACGTTTTAAAATATGCCTTAGACTTTGTAATCACTTACGTGGAAAAGAAAATAGAAATAACTAGTCCCTCGTGTTGGTTTTTTTTTTTTTTTTTTGAGATACTAATTATTATTAGACGCTAATTATTAGATTGTGGACTTTTATGCATGCTAAATTTGAAGCAGTAGAAACGTATATAATACGCAAAGATATATAAAATACGCGTAGTAAAGAACAAGATATAATTTTTAGTAGCTGAAACAAATCTCTACTCAGGTTCTCTTTTTTTCACTTCGTTCATAAAAAATGTGAATCTGTCTGAAAACCTACAGTCTATTAATTACGTACTTGGTTAATGAAAAATTCATAAAGAGTGGCATTGATGGCTTGCCCTCTCAGAGACTCACATGTTAATACAATAAGTATTCACATATACATATTTCTCTCCAGCTCTTCTATAAACGTGGTAACCTGCGAAATGGAGATGGGAAGAGGGTACGGCGTGATTTTCGTAATATTAAAGACCATGCATTACCGAACCGTTGAACGGGCCAACGTCAAACGCACATGAACTCTGAAAATTTTCCACCCTTCCCATCCCTTTTCCGCCGAGTTTCGCCTTCGTACCACCCTTCCTTTTCTCCAGCCTGATCCTGCTCGCCACTTTATTATAGCCTTAAGCTACATCGAAGCGTTGACCCTGGGGCCGTGGATTGATTTACCTAAACCGCTTTTCGAATTTTCATTGGTCGCCACTCCGTGCAAGAGTGCCTGTGAGCCTAAGTACGTGAATGCATTTGACATCTTTGCTAGATCTTAAAAGTTCTTTTCAATTTGCCTTTGGGGTTTGCCAACAAGGCGTTAGACCTTATGTAGAATCGACTTTATATTGTACTTTTCGGTCTTGCTTCCACTTGGAGAGAGCGAATCCGAGATTTTCAGCTTACTTTGAATTTTCGTTTCATGAAGCAAAGAAATCTGTTAAATTTGAGTATAATGAACATACGTATGTCGCTGAGATGAGTTATTTGAAAGGGACCGTATTAAAACTCTTTCAGAATGAACTTTTCTTTTAATAGTGAACACGATTATATAATACTGTGGGCTATGTTTCATTCGAACTTGAAAAAGTTATAGGTTCAGCGTAATATTTAAAATGGAATATGTAGTTGCATTTGTGATAGAATTGTATATCTCTGTGAGGAGGTCTCAATGTAACGATATCACAATGATTAGAATGATCTAGCAGTTTTTCTAAAAGCGATCAGCTTTAATTGTCTAACATCGTACAACGTACAAAAATCTTGTTCCGTGGCATAAAGAAATACGAATTTAAAAAAGACACACACAGAAACACTAATTGATTTTATCATTAGCAATTATGTAATAGGAAATAATTGGTGACGTAAAATCGATGGAAAAAATCATTGTCATTATTGTTCATACGTTTTATAATCGGTTGTAATTTAGTATGATATTACAAACGATTTTGCACAAAGTATCAACAACTTTTGAAATCCGTTCAACAACATTATCTGCACTTGACGTTCGACCCGTCGTTATTAATATTGCTTGGCTTCGGTGGTAGGGAGGGTGAGAAATTGATAAAAAAGTTTATTATTCTTTAATATCTCGTCGAATATTTTATGAAACTTCGTTCATGGACGTGTTGCATGCATCTGACATACTGAAATGTGAACGATTTGGATGCATCATGTTACCTTTCATCCTTTGAACTTTCATTTGTTCAATTTTTTTATTTTTACCTTTTTTTTATTTGTTCCGATTCCTTCTTTTTTTTAGATAGAAATGAGAATGAATTTTAATAGAAATTTTCAAATAGAATGAAGTTTGCGTTATTGATAGACTCTATATTAGTAACGAGCTCATTCCGACGGTTTCGCTGATGGCAATCGATCATTTTCTAGATTGGATATTGCACATGTGTCTAGATAAGGATTTTTACATCAAAATTTTACATACAGTTAGTTTAACTTAACGTGGATATTAATGAGAATCTATATACGTATAATACGCAGTCGGATGTTTCAAGCTGATGATTAGATAAATTATTATAGTTTATCGAAAGTACTTTTATCTGTAATACTTTGATTTCAGTTTTTTGTAAATATAGATATGATAAAGTATATTTTGAACACAACTATCAGTCTACCTAACAGTTAATAGTCATTGAAACAATAAGTTTTAAATAGAACTTCGAACTTGTTTTTAGAAATTTATTTTAGAAAAATATTTTATTTTCAAATATAAAGCTGTACTTCCTTTCATATTAAAAATTCAACTTAAATTAATTATGTTATATATAATTTATATAATACACAATATATAGATATACTATAATTGTATTTAATATAAAATAGTAATATATAATTTGATCAATAATTAACTTTATATGTATGTATTATACACGTATTATATTAACACAATTAGAGCAACGATGAATTGAAACTTTCACCATGCATATAAAAGTGTGAAATTGAACTTATAGAACGTTGAAGAGACAAAAGAAAGAAACGCGAGTTAGATATGACGGATTAAACGCAATAGGAGAGGCGAGAAAATTACATGGATCTGCCAGGGATTAATTCACACAAATTGTTTTCGTATTTTCATTCGGCAGGGTGTGTGCGCTTGACAGAATGCAGAACCCTAACGATTCGACGCGATAATACGCTCTTTAGCAATAGGGTAAACGCGTGTTGTATTCTCAATATCGCGGCTGGCCCATCTTTGTCGCGAAAACACCATTGCGCGATCGCCATATAATTGCGCTGTCGACGTAGTTCATTGAAATTGAATGAAAAAAGTGTTTGAAAAAATATTGAAAATTTTAGACGAAAATATCTGAAGAAAACAAATTTTTATTCCGTTTAAAGCAATTATAGTAAATGATTTGGTAACAATAATTTTTATACTGTTTAAAATAATCAGAGAGTTACTTTTGGGATTATTTAATAACATTTTGATAATTTCGTATATTACATGAATTTACCAATTTAATAGAAATTTTTAAGTACCTAATAATTATTCAAAGATCTGATACATTTCTATATTTTAATAACTGATATAAATTGTTCTTTATAGATTTGGCGAATGATTTTATGGAAATGAATTTTTGTGGCATTTAAAATAGCTAAAAGATTAATCTTAATCGTTCGATAGTATTTTAATAATTTTCTATTATATATTATACATTTTTACATTCTAATAATTGCTACAAATTGTTCTTTATTGATTCTGTCATTTATTGCTTGATAATCCATTCGTTTAAGTACGATCTACAATTTCGCGCGAAATTTCGCAACGTTTAACTTGACAGCGACGTTTCAACGTAGTGCGTAAAAATTCTGTTTAAAAGCTTTTGTTTTTTGCTTGGTTAATTAAATGATTTATAATTAATAATTTGCTGCTCGTTTAAATGAAAACTTCGGGTAGATATATTCAGGAAATACACGCGTCGGCGGAATTGCCTCTTTTTTTTCACGAGGGAAGTGTAAATCCGGGAAATCGGACGAGCGGATGAAATAAACGCTCGAGTGTTCGCTCGTTTAAAAGGCAAAAATCCCTCTAAATCCGATGCTTCCTGCGAACGAAAGAGATTAAAGAGGGAGGTTAATATCAAGCTCAAGACGTTGCTCGCTTGGGGTTGAACACTCCATCCGAGGATCCTCGAAAATCAAAAAGAGGGGATCGTTTCACCCGAATATAAATATTAAAAAAAAAAGTCGAAAGTCATTCTCATTAACTGCTTTAACCTTTATTCTTCGTTATTTCATGTTTAATGAGATTCCTTTTAATTAAATAATCGTAATGGAATTTTGAGGATGAATAGAAAAGAAGATTAATCGCGTGTAGATGTAATAATAGAAGCAAAGAAACATATATATATATATATATATTTCAGAATATTTCAAATAATCTCTAAACATTTTACTCTATCTTTGAATAAATGTTACATTTATTCGTTGCTATTTGGTATTTAACGAGGCCTTTTTTTAATTAAGTAATTGTGAAAACGAATCAATAAGAAAATCTTGGGAAAGATAGATTATTTATGTAACACTAATTACGCGTATATAATATTAAAAGCAAAGGGAATTTTGGGGCCGATATTTGTACGAGTTTCGAGAGAACGGAAATTGCGGGATGCATTCCAGGGAAATCAAGGGATTCGGTACTTCCGCACTCCCCTTTCGGCGTGATCCTTCTTCTTTTCGTTTTACGTTTTGCAAGTGGCGACGGTGATTGATTGTCCCGTCAGCGGCAGACAGGTTCGGAACTGTATAACAAAAGTAACAAAGCGGTTCTCCGTTCGGTGTGAAAGACGCGAGGCTTTTCGGAGAAGTTAAATCATTTCGTTGTTCACGCTTTTCGCTCGTTTTGTCCGCGTATCGCGCTACTCCTCGCTACCGTCGATCATTTTTATAAATTGTTTAAATTGTTTCTGTCAGTCGTGTTGAAAAATATTTCTTATTCTCTTTCTTCTCTACATCTATCTTCCCTTCATCACTGACACCGATCGTCCCATTTTATTTCAACTACTTTGACACTCGGCTTATCATTGTGAATGATTGGAGTTGTCATTAATAACCGTAACGCGTTATTTCAACAACAAAACTATATAAAAGTGATTTAAATTATAACGAACGATTACTTGACCAATCACGTTCGATGAGATATAATCACTTCAATCGTTGGACTGCAATCTTCGATTCACCCTCTCCGCCCTCTTCACCGTTTAATCGTTAACTTATTGGCCGTAGCCACACGGTCGCGCGTTCCTTTCATCCACTCTAAATCCTCGTCTCGATTAAACATGTCGATAGCAAAAGCCCGCTATATAAGGTGACACGCTATTCGAAGTGCTAAAATCGTCATAACTCTCTCCCTCTTCTACCGTTTAACTCGCCTTCTGCCACTTCTGAATCATTCTGGCGAAACCAAGACCATCTCGAGGATCTATATAAGAAATATATAATTCTCCTGTAATATAACTGCAGCCCTTTGGGATGGCTATTAAAAAAGGAGCCGGGAACGTTTCACGCGGGCCGCGCTAAGGATCGGTCCATACGAAAGGATCGGGCATAACGACGACATCCGAAACGCGTTCTATAGAGTGGGTAATCGTTAAACGATTGGCTGCAGCCAGCCTACCGGTCTCTCCTTTCGCGAGCCACCCTCTAACTCTCTCCCTCCGCCGTAGCTCGAAAGTTCTCCTCTATTCTGCTCCCTTCCTCGCGCCCACACGCGACCGCCCTTACTTCCGCCTCTGCCCACCCTAACTTTCTATCCCTACCTCCAGGACTATGGCTACCACCCCCTAGTTCTGGCACCCTCTTTATCTCCCTACGACTCACCACGTCCCTCCTTCGCCCTCTCGTATATACACATACACAGTCACACACGCGCGCGCGCGCACGCACGCGCACACACACGCGCGTATATTATATATACAAATACAAATACGTTTGTATGTATGTACGTATGTATATAGGAGGTACGATAGGTATTTCTGTGCGCGGTGGTGGCGCCATCTGGCGCAGTTTAATAAAAGACGATCGATTATGACGTCGGCCTCAGAACTACCCCTCAGTCTCGCTCTCTCCACGATCCTCTTCCTCGCCAGCCTGTCTTCCCTCCCCTCTTTTCTTCCCCTCTTTCTCGGTACTCCTTCTGTACATAATACTTCTCCAACCCCTCTTTTGTCTCTCTACCCCTCTCGATAGTCTCACCCTATCGCGTCGTTCTTTCCTTCCTGCCTCTCTTCTTCGTTCCTCTTTCAAATCGTAGCGCTGATCGTCTTTCTCTTCGTTTTCCTCCCCCGATTCGATTCGAGCGGCTCGCCACTGCGTGCACCGAGAGAGGAAGGGTACAGCAAGGGTAGAAGGACGCATGGAGAGAAGAGAGAAAGGGTGCACCGACACCCTCCGCCAACCTGGTCACGGTACCGGGTCGTTTCGTGGCGGTGCGGTGGGGCGAAGAGATCGAAGGGCACAGAGGCGGAGAAAAGGGGCGAGAAGCGGGCACGAACAGGGTGCTAGAGAGCCAGAGAGGGATTCTCTCTCTTTCCTTTTTTTTTTTTTTTTTTTTTTGAAGGGGGTATGGTGCGGTCAACGGAGGGGCAAGTGGGTGAAACAGGAGAAAAAAGGAGGAGAAGAGGAGGAAGAGGTACGGCACAAAGCTACCACGGTGCGATTCTGCGGCCGAAGGGTTGGCTGATGTATGGAAAGGAAGTCGGCTCTTAATGGTTGGGGGTGGAGAGGGAATCCAACCCTCCGGATTTATATCGGCGGACCGCGTTTCATCGGTGATGCTTTAATCGTGCCAGCCACCCGCTGATAAACGATAGTGTTAATCCGTTTATCCTTGAATCTATGCCACGTTTAATTAGTCTCTCTTTTATAGGACGCAATCGTGATAGTAATTAGTTTCAAAGACCGATGTCGATTAAGTTGAAGCATAACGCGTAAATTATTTGCCACGTCGAATTTTTACTCTCGTTCGACATCACTGGGACATTAATAACAACAATAGTTTAGACTGGATTACTAATTTCTCGAGTATTTTATCTCATTTTATATTTTACATTTTACACCTTAAAAATCGTCAATCATCTTTACCACGTAAGATGCAAAGTATAGATTAAAGTTGGAAATATGTAAATTATTGGGATCGTCTGTTACCGAACGATAACAATGAGGGTTAACCCTTTCGATATGATAGTATAGCAGAGTTGTATAAAACGTGTACTAAACGTAGTTACACTTTTGTGTATTTAGAAAGAAAGTAACTTTCCCAGTTGCTTTACTAAAAAGTAAATTCCATTCTTCATAAGATTTGGAGAAATTTACTCGACAGAAAAGTCGGGTTCTCCTATTTATAAGACTGTCTGATTTTATAGACACGAGCGGAACAATTTTCACGAAGGGTGGGCGCAAAAGGGGAGCGTAACCGGAAATCAACGTCGACCGCGGCTGCTTTTACTTGGGACACGAGCTGCGAATTTGGAATTCGTCTGCGTGCCAGTGGTATAACGCGGTACAGCTGTGAATGGCTACGACCTGGCACGAATGGGAAGTGATATTTCCGGGCGAAATGTCGCGCCAGCGATACCAAACGCATTCGATTGCGACATGTGAAGATGTTTGAAGGCCGTTTTGAAAGTTATATGACAGGGAGAGTGAAACGGTCGCCCTGCTATCTTCCTAAAGAATTTTAACACGACAGAGAATTATTTTAATTAATTACGCGTTCGGAAGAGTGTTGCTAAATAGGCAAAGCTAAATTAGCTATTATCAGCTAAACGAATATAGGTAGTTCCATAAAATTCTTGTCCTACGTGAAATGCCTTTCTCAAAACAGAGCAAGTTCTATTTGAGACATTTTTTCGAAC
Organism: Bombus fervidus; assembly: GCF_041682495.2. NCBI lineage: Eukaryota > Metazoa > Arthropoda > Insecta > Hymenoptera > Apidae > Bombus > Bombus fervidus. The sequence continues at coordinate 9,645,781 of NC_091532.1, forward strand.
GATTATTGTATTACAATGTTCAAACACAACACACGATCTACTAAGGAATGTACTAAAATATACTAAAAAAAAAAAGAATCATAAAAAATTATACAATGTAAACAAATTGAAGCGTACCAAAGATCAAAGGAGCTGTTCAAATTTAAACTACTTTAAACTACATTATTAAATTAGTTGGGTGAACTATCCTCCTTCAGAATTCCTATCAATTATTCAGATAATGCTTCAAAGTCGTCACAAATAAGAGGTTCTCAAACTTCCCATGAATGTGCAGTATCGAAACCAAGATTAACAAATTTCAATACCATCACGAACAAAGTACTCATTCTGAAAAAATCTTGTAATAAATAATCAAGTAATACACGAAGCGATTAAAAAACCTACAAACCGCTTTTATTGAAATCGACAAAGAAAACAATGGTGAAGATGAACCTAATGATTCCATGGAACTTAATGGCGAGTAAGAGGGATGAAGAGAAAATAAGAATCTATCGAGACTCTATTCGATCTTTGGCGATCTTATCGGTCGCGAGGCGGACACTGCGGTTTCGTGGAAAGTGATTAAAATTGATTCACAAAAGGATGAATCTATATGCATACCGCGGTATTGTATATTCATGGTTTCTTAGTTCGTCTGGCGTCGGGGGTAGCCGGCGCTTTCTCAAAGTAAAATCCATAATGCATGAAGGTCCGCGGGCTAAGCCGAACAGCTTAAGCCGTAAGATATTGCGCGACGTTATATTCATGTTATGCCCTGTAAGAGGCGGCCTTTGTTTTTAATATCCATCGCAGACTGTACCGCGGCAAGTTTAGGGTAACGTTATGACCAACTTCCGTGATCTCTCGCTCAATTTTTGATCCTCTCTGAAATCTCCCGGAGAAGAGATCAACGACGCGGCGTCTTACAAAATATCAGAAACAAGATGAAGTAGAATCTTTACTCTTTAATCGTCCTTTGGCTCGTCGATGCTCGACTCGCATTTTTCCGTTAGATTTTAGATTTTCCATTAGATTTTATACGTTAGAAAATTTCCTAAATTTGAACCAAGAATGTGAAAGTATTCTCGTGACTTGATCTTAAGATTGTCTTGAAACGTTAGGATTGTTTTTCTTGGTTGGAGCTGCAATGAAATTGGGGCATGAAAAATTCAAGAGTCACAGCAGTATCCGAGAGATTAGAAATTCCACGTTTGAAAGAAATCAAATGAATTAATTTGTTTTTGCTACTGAGTTTTCCTAGGGGGATTTTATGACCAAAGAATGATCTGATTAAAAAGATTAAAAGTGTAACATAATGCATTTTTATTATTTTATTTTAATACATTGAAAAGGAATTGTTTCCATAGCTGTTGTCTATTCATTTGTTTCTAAAATTCATTTACTCCGAAAAACGCTGTAAAGAAAGCAACACGATTTCGGGGGTACGAAAATGAAGAACATGCGTTCGGGGATATTTTTTTGAATACTTTCGTAAGAACTTTAATTCATCGACGTTCTCGAAAACGTGAAATTAATTGCATTAATTACGATATATCGTATATTTTTGCAATAATGAACTACATGAAATATCTGTAGTAGCATTCTTCATCAAACGAGACAAACGATCAAGATTGTACGTTTACTGATCGGGGTAAAAGATCGACTACTGTGTAAATAGTAGGATGGTCCTTCAACAGAGAACAGTGACCGATTGTTCTAGGAAAAGGTTGTTCAAAGTAAACTCTATCCAAGAGCAGTCCTAATGGCTACAAATTGATTTGACCGACGGAATTCAGGAAACTCTATATTTGGGTGAAATGCAAGCCTAATGGTCGATCTATCTAACGTGTCAGTGTCAGTTTCATGGGAAAGGGCAAGCTGCTTCTATTTTCCGCGTGAACCCATCCAAACGTCGAGATATAAACATGGAAGAACAAATTAATTTAAACAACTCTCTCTTCTATTCTTTCAATTCATTCTTTTTTTTTTTTTTTTAATTCTATTTTAAAAATGATATTAAGTTTGTTGTCTATTTAAAAAAATAAAAATATTTCTGAGTAACATATAATATCGACAAGAGGTTATTGTTTTGGATCAAATTAAAAATCGAAGACTAAATGTACAGTGAGAAGGAGAAACTCGTTTTTTCCGTGAGGATTAAATAAGCTGTCAGTAGCACCGAATGCGAGCTATTCTTCGCACGACCTTTATAATTCGTTAAAGCTTCAAGACGTCTCGATCATCAGAAGAGTAGTAGCCTCCTTATTTTGGAGATAAAGAAATGGAAAAGATGGAGGGTGCGTTTTAATTTAGCATTTTGCGTTGTGAGATCTTCAACTAACATCGTGTCCTCTGCTTTTCCTTATCCCTCCACATTCTCGCAATTACTTTATTAAAATAAATTAATAATCCGAACACTTCAATAAGTATTTCCAACTGCTACTTCTTACGTTTCAATTAATCTTGTAAGTAATATAATAATTTTCATTAAATAATAACGGGGCAAACCAACAATAATCAAATAATTAATTATCTGGTACCGAAGTATGATAAATTCTTAGAAAAGATATGTAACTATAAAATAATGCAGCGTATAGAAATAAATAGAAGCAGGTTCATTCTTCATTTGATTTCCGACGAGATTAAAAATTACTCTTTACATCATGAATTAATATTGGCGACGTGACTCTGACAGGTCTGGTATCTTATAAGAAAGAAGAACCGACGCGATGCCGTCGGTTTTGATTATTAAAAAGATAACAAGCCCTCCGGTCCCTCTCTTTACTTTTTCCTACGCTTCCGCTTGCCCGACGGAAACGTCTTAAGCACAAAAGTGCCTGCTGCTCTTAATTCCGCTTAATTTAAGGTCGACGCGTTGATGAATCTTGCCCGGAGGCGATACGGACGGTTTTGACATGATGCTGTACCTACAATGTTACTTCGTGACAGGACTCAAACTCTTTTATTCGTTGTTTATCGTCTGATCAATCCTACTGAATTTTTCGGAATTTTATATCTTCATGGACAAACAATAAAATTAAAAGGAAAGCATGATGCTTTTTAAGCGCTACCGTGACGAAAAAAATGTTGAGCAGAACTCTGGAATTTTTTTTCATAGCGACGATGTTGAAAGACAAAATTCGATAATGTAAATTGACCGGAAAGAGTTGTAAATTAAATATTGTCGCTGTAGCCACAGCCAACCAATGTGGAAACGGGAAGAAAAAGAAGAAGTACTAGGTAAGTTCTTAAGTATTTAATTTTTCTATAAAAATGCCGGCGATAGATGAACATTTTCCTGTCGTTAAACGAATCGAGAGGAACAAAGACGTGGATACGGTCGGAGAAGGGTGAGTTCACTCACCATCACTAATTACTTTAGTCAACCCCCTTTAACCCTCGACGTCCCTCTTAAACCCACCCTCGTCATAAACTGTAGTGAAGACTCGAACCTGAGTGAAACGGCACCTTGCCTTCTCTTCTCTCTATCCCCAACCCTCTCTGCTCCGCGTCACTTCTCAAAGTACAAACCTACCCCTTGGAAAAGCTTTATTATTATCATCCACCCGTACACCGCAAGTCTTTAATTAAATCTCACGAAAGATTCATAAAACCGGTATGATTACAGATACGACAAAGGGCGGAACTTAATCCAAAAAGATGCCTCCACGATACAACGGGAGACTTCGTCTTTCTTCAAGATTCATTTCCTTTAAATATCGTTTTTATTTATTTACAGGTACAATTTTTGTGGAAAAATTTGGAACGAATTTGACTATTCCCTTTTCTAACCTTGATACACGGATTGATTCATTTTGTGTTTCAATTTTTAATTAATACTTTAACCTTGTCACGATCCCCGAATTCTCACATTTCAATCTTGCTCTCATTTCAGCAAGAGAAAATAATTGGATTTGTAATGTTTTAAGAAGATACTTAACGTAACATTCAAACATCCGGAATACCGATAAGGATTTCTTCAAATTTTCTTCAAATTTAAAATATTTTTTAACATCGGACAAATATAATAGAGTCGAAAATGACCCAAAGAGTATAGTAAAATTAAATCAAATTTCCATTTGAATGTTTTACAGAGATCTTTGCAGATACAAACGAAAGTAGATTTAATTAATAATTGATGAATTAAGTTGAAAAGTGGTGATTAGAAAAGAACTCGTTGCAAGAGATCAGAAAATCCAGCATCTGCTGCTTATAGTCGAACATTATTAAGAGAAACAGAAAAGAGGAACTCGAGAGGGAAGAGAAAGCCATCATCGGACAATAATCGCTTTTATGGGTGTTCGTGTGGTGAACCGTGATATTAGATAGCAGCCAAGTGCGCAAAGCTCATGCTCCTCAAATCGCACAACACTCAACATACCCTCCAACAACTTGGAGATTGTTCTTTTCTTTCTCCTGTTTCCTACGTAACGATAGAAACATTTACGATCGAGTTACGTTTTATTGTTCCAGAAATAACATTGTCACTTTCAATATCTCGAGATTCAATGTCACAGAACTCAAATCCTCCGCACAACTAAAATCCCGTCAGCTACTTCTTATTAAAATAGCTCTTTTTACTCATCGACTGACGTAAGTCTGAAAATTAACGAAAATGTGCTCCCCGGACACAAAAATTTCAATGAAAAACACAAACTGGAAGCTCCAAAGATATATCGCTACAATTAGCTAACGTCACTTCCAACGATTTTCCTTCGCTAAACAGGGTTGTCGACGATTCTGCTGACCGATGATATTTCAACCCTTTAACAATTTTATTGGGACAGCTCGTGAAATCTCGCTCGATATGCGGGAGCCTTTGCTCGTAAAAGAAGAGAGATCCTTGTATCTCCACGCTGGTACTACCAGTTGTTCCAACTAAAGCGGAAGAAGGAGAAGAAGAAGAACCTGAAGAAAGCGACGAAAGAGAGAGAGAGAGAGAGAGAGAGAGAGAGAGAGAGAGAGAAGACTCTTTGTATATGCGAAGTCGCAAGAACCGTCAATTTACTACACTCCAAAGTATATGTATATATCTACTGGCATACATATATACGTATACGTGTATCTTTGTCTGTGTGTGCAGGTTTCTGTGCAGGAGTATGCGTGGTCTTTAGATTTTCTCGTAAAACCACAGGCAGAGTGGGCTTCAACCAATGGCAGTGGAGGCATGGCGCTCGAGGTGTGAATTATACATGAGAATATATCCTTCCATGCCCTTTCTCTCCTTCTACGTTCTCTTTCTCTTACTGCCAACTTCATCTCCGTCTATTCAACTCGTTGCTAACCAATGGTTATCTCTTACCGTTATTTGCGCTTCATCTACATACTGCCATATGCTCGTAGCTATGCAAAATGTATCATCCTAACCTGGCTATATGCGGCGAATACAAATAGAACACCTTTTATCTGAGAAAGATCAATGCACGTGGTTGAATTTGCTCATAGCTATCTCTTCAACTGATCGAATCAGACGGGTTTGAATAGAGAAGCTTAATTACGACTAGACTATTGAACTAATTAGAATATTTGAAGATAGATGAAACAAAGGTTTCTCCGGGATAATATCTTTTCTGATTTTTGCAAAGTTATAGATGGCTATTTATTCGTTCCATTTCTTCGATATAGCGCGAGAACCCTATGTACACAAATTGTAATTGTTCGATTTAGCTGAGACTTTTACGATATACTGTTTGAAATTGGAACGAGCGATTTTGATAAAAGACGAATGCCGATGTAAAAATTCGAGCGTCATGATTATCGCAGATTTGCTTCAGGTACGAAATGCATCGAGAAAGGTAACTTCTGAATTTACTTATTGTCGTATTACAACACGATAACGAATCAATCCATTTTCTAACATTATCCAACCTGAAATCCAATTCGATACAGTTCCATCGTGCTTATATAAATTTCGTTGAATCACTCAAAGAACGATAAACTATACCACTCTATAACAAACTTTCACTCACAGAGAACAAATAAACGGTTCGAAAATGACTAACAACGCTAAACGTGCAAAAACAAGTTGCATTTACAGAACAAAGTAACTGACACGTATCAGGTATAATAACTTTCCACGATGAAGCGACGATCGAGGAAATACATGTTATAATTATCCGACATGATAGAAGGAAGCACGATGACGGCGGAATTCATTGGCCGAGTAGGAAACAAAATTAGCGGGAACATTGCCGCACTCATCCCCCGGTTATCCGAGCGGATCGGCAAACTATGCTCATGAAATCAAATGAAACTAACTTACTGTGCCATTTTCTGGGCATCGTTTAGTTTCATTTGCGTCGCCACAGCGGAGCTCTGGCCTGCTAGCGACGGCGAAGCTACGTCGGTGTATTGCACACGACCCCACGCGTCGATATACGTATGCAGCTAATGAACTGGCATCGCCCGATTAACCCCAAACCGGGAGTATTATATGCTTCTAGCACCATGTGCAGCCGCGGCTCTTTCTCCAATGTACACTACCGACACGAGGTGATGATATCTCGCGTGATCACCTCCGCGTGATCATTGCGCACAACTTTAAACTTCACGATTTCGACGTTAGAATAGGACAGAAAATATTACGCGCCTTTGGACACTGTTTCTAATTGCGTTTAACCATTGAGTCGGTAATAAATTTAGTTCACCTGTTTTGTTGGCTTGCTAGTTGGTTTCACTATGGTTATGGCTACACATTCATTTCGTAAGATATTATGAAAGTTACTTAAAGAATTTAAACATGTGTTTGAATTTTTTGATGAAAGATACGTAAGATTTTTGATACAGATATAAGATATACAGAGAGATAGAATATATAAATTACTCTTTAATTACAAGTAGATGTTATATGAAAATAATAGCACTTGATGTGAATGAACTTGTCATTCTTATTTGATTGTAATATATAAAACTTATTAATATAATTTATGCGTCGGTTTGTAGAAAGTAGAAAGAGTGTGTTAGAGGAGTAGATACTGTTAAAAACTCGATGCACAAATTCGATATATGAGAAAGATTGTTATAGTTTAGAACAAAAGAAAAATGCAGAAAAATGTATCGTGTTAGTTTACTCACTTTGTCCTTCAATGAAACGATCCATAAAAATGATGTAAATGCAAAGTTATTATAAGAATGAAGTAAGTATACATACTGTTTTGTCAAAGTACAAAGTATGTATTGAAAAAATAAATTCCTTACGACAGCTCGATACATAAATTAGAGATACGACTTAGAAAAAGAATAAATGCCCACGGTAGTATAATGACGTTAAGTTTAATGTTTTGTTAGAAATAATTCTATTATTAATAGGTAAGTTAATAACCTCTATAAGAGGAAGAATCGGGCTTTCGATGCTTGTACAATGGTGACGCTATAAACGTGCTACGATTGTTAGAATCGCTTTTTGATTACTTTGCCGCTAATGACTCAGAAATGTATTAAATCGGTTTAATGGGATAACCGTTACGATCGAAATGTTTGCAAGGAGTTCAAATAGCTCGTAAAGTTGTTAGTACACGGGACTAGTAATGCTCTTTCTTTCGTTCTAGACTTGTGTTATGCGCATGTTATATATCTTTTATGTAAAGTAGATGCATATGGTAAAGTTTGAAGGCCGATGTATGTAGATACCACGTGAGAGTTGGCTCGGCGAAACCTGAGCATTAGTCTCTATCAATTCAGTGAATGGAATCGCTGGAGGGTGAGAGCAGTGGCTTCGTCGCTGAATTAAATGCTCCGTTGGGACCAGGTTTCGTACTTCGTTAAAGCGACAATTAGTGCCCTAATAAGGTCATTAAGCACCTTATATTCTACGGTAACCTGGTCTCCTCACGTCTCCGTACGGATTAATTTCTTGATTATGCACTCGACTATCAGCGAATATCGAATGCAATCATTTATGACGTTAATTAAATAAAAAATGTAATAAGACTAATCGTATTACAGCATTAATAGATATATCGTGATCTTTTAATTACTGTTATTAAAGAAAATTTTAAACATAGCAATTACATTTTACCTTGCAAAGAGTATTATCAAATAAAATAAATTTACAAATAAACTAACCAGTTAATTCTTAATAATACTACAGCATGAATCCGAATAACAAAGAACTATTCGCTTCGCTAGCTGGATCAGCAAATTAGTACGCTATTAAGATCATTAAACGCGGTATTAAGCATCACGTTGTTCATTCATGCGGCTGCGAAGGCAACCGCTTGATCATGACAAGCCTGTGTACATTATAATACACGCAAGTTTACCTGAATATGGCATATTTGATGCTATTATCTCGTATAATCATTATTACCCACTAAACTATTTGAGCTTTGACTTATTAACGAATCTGTTGCCTCTAATATTATAATCGATCATTCACACATGATAAAAATAATTTTCATTTATAAGTATTTCAACAAATATTTCCTTACCTGAGAATCCTTCAGGCCGAGCTTCTCAGCCAATTTCTTACGATCTGGCTTGCTGATGTACTTTTGTATCTGAAACCTCTTCTCAAGGCCACGTCTTTGAAGGTCCGAGAAAACCGCTCTTCTCATCATTCCTCGACGAGGTTTTCCACGTGCGTTTGTTGCCCATGGAAATACCAGGCCAGTGCTCGTGAAATCACCTAGCCCACCTTGAATCGCACCTGGAAACGCTGTCCCACCACCTGGAGCACCCGGATGATGACCTCCAGTTCCAGAACCTGCAACTACCGATTACATACGTTTTACATTCAGGAAGATTACCTTGAGATATGATTTTTATTTTAAATGTTAAGATTGAAGTTATAAGTTACAGAAAAGAATATATAGAAATATCTAACACATAAGAAGTTATAGAAATTACAGATATATTAAAATCACTCTCTGTAGATTTTAGTTCAAAGTATTAAAAGTAAGTAAAATGCACAGTAATATGAAAGTGCAAATGGTGACTTCCTATAGACACTTCTCATGAATATATTATACTTGTTATATAAAACATTATGCAATTTCATTAACACTTTAAATGAGACACAACTGTCATGATTATAATATTATATCCACACGAAAGTTTTCCATCGATATTGACATTCAAATTTTGGAATTAATAATAAAACATTAAATTCCATATCGTGCTAATAAAATGACATTTTTACCCCAAAAGTATTAGGTGGTGTGAAAAGTTTCTTTCGTTTTATAAGGAAATAGTAGATGCACAATTTTATTCTATTGGAAAAAATGGGCCATACGTAATTCAATAAAATAATATAAAACAAAAGATGTTGTGCATCTGTTATTTCCTTATAAAACGAAAGAAACTTTTGGGACAACTTAACGTTATATTTTTATCACCAATACGACATTGCACTGCTCAAGGAACACATATATTTACAGATACGAGTCAATTAGTATTGAAGCAATGTGTTTTCTTTTTTAATTTTTTCGTTAGAACGTAGAACCATTCTATCAGCATTTGGAAAAATGTCATTAGGCAAAATTTATTGCTCGTACGTTAAAGGCCCGGCCTCGATAGTAATTGAATCAAAGTCATCTAATAACGAACGGGCAATTGAATCTCCAGATCGTATCTGTACAATATTGCCAAGCTGAGCATGACAGTATTATCTGCGCCGATGATATTTGCACGCACTTGTTGCATGCGTGCATTTTGCTTGTGGCGGTGCATGTACATAATATGGTAGTGCTTTCACTGCACTTCATATGCACTCCATGTCCCATACGAGCCTACCTATAACAAGATATTCGATAAACCCGTGCCCGTGCACGTGCCCGCGTTTATACGCTTTGGCGCCATGTGCGGAAGTTTCGGTTTTAAATGTTCATCGAGATTGTGTTTCCGCCTCGCGTCCAGCTTGTTTATTAACTTTTCCTCTCTCGAGTATCCCAAAATAAATATATAATGACCAATATTTTTTTGTGAACAATTTAACACCGTCCTTCATCGTTCGTTGCGGCTCTTTTTTAACCAGTATTTGCAGTAGATTAACGACTGGAATGATTGTGGAAATTAGCAACAATCTTTTCCAGATCTTTTCTTTGTATATCTTTTTTTCTTTTCAGTAGTTCTTTATCTATTTTCTTCATGCGATAATGAATTGAAAAATCGTTGTGGTAAGTTCAGAAAAATTGAAGATATGTCTCCTAGTAACCAAGTCGATTAACATAGCTCATTAAAATATAAATCTACGAGTTGTAAAAAGAGAAGTATTTACCTGTTAAGTAGGGTCCCCTGTAGAACAATTGTTGCAACGTGTGGTGCGCATTCGGGGGTAAATGACGCTGAGGTGGCTGATGACTCGGCCTGTGATAAGGATGATAAGCCGCTGGTCTGGCGATCGGTTTCGCGATACTATAACTTGCAGAATTTTGTAAATTTTGCAAGAACGCCGGTATCGCTTCCGGCGGAAGTCCTTGGAAATTCTCTGCACAAGTATAAGACACATTTTATCGATCAATAAGAAATTCATTGAGCCAAGTAACTCGATGAAGGTGTTGCCGATAGAATCGTGCATAAATTACGTCAAATTTCCCGTTAATAGGTTGAGTGATATTAATTCGAAACATTCGAACTGAGGTGAAAGAGCGTTTTTTACGGACGAATTCCCCGTGAAACGCCCAAGGTTTCGGATCTTCGCACGACGGAATGCTCAAGTCGTCGTATTCCTTGCGATACATAATTCGAGCTGACACCCCCGACTAAAACCCTCCTCAACAGCTCCAGGCGGAGCCCAACCTCTTGTTGACGCACGCTTCAACACCTCTGATATAAATATACGGATATTTGGTACGTGTGAATCGCTTAGATATATATTTTACCTTCCACTGCTCAAAGAATATAAATATATTCTTGTTATATAATTTTTTCATTAAAAAAAACACTCTCTTCTTCTAAGCAAAACTTCTATCCAGAGAATCTGCTTAAAAAGTTTTCGAAGAATATAACAGTTGCCAATTGTATGGACCATGAAGTTCCATTAAAAATGAACAAGCACTTGATAAACCGCAGCCTACTCTCGAAAGAATAAAAGAGAAAAGAAAGGTGTACACCAATCATTTACAGGCGTCTCAGAGGGTTGATGGTCCGACGTGTGTTCGCAACATGCATTTTTTCAGTCACATCGCCACGCCCAATTTAACCGAGCTAAAAAGGATAACAAGAGAGAGGAAGCGAAGGCGACGTGTTTGAAAATAATAAAATAATAGAGCGGCACGGTTCCCGCGAACGTTTCACGACGACCAAGAAGCCAGAATCGAACGGAGAAAGAGAGGTTTGCCTTGCGTTCCAACCAGACAATGCTTTAACAATGGCCCATACATGACGTCCTATTGTGCCGGTGTACCCCATAAAATACTCATCGCCTTTTATCGTTGTTTTCCTAGCCAGCCAATAAGAGGAGCTGCCTGCCAGGATCGCGAGCCCTGGCCAACTAATAACGGCTTAACCTCCAACGGAAACATTGAATGGGAATCGTTTTTTAAGCTGCTCCACCTCCTTCGAGCCTACTCCCTTCGCGAATACTATTTCCATCCCTTTTTCAATTCTGTCTTCGTTCTTCTACGACCATTCGAATCGAGCAGATTAAACATCGAAAGCCTGTTGAGGATACAAGGATATCCAGGACTCAGCGTTCTGTTGTTACAGTTGTAGAACTGTGCTTTTTTTCGTCATTCTTTTTTTAATGCCCGGGCTTAAAGACCCTCCCTTCGCTTTTACCCCCGGATTCACTACACGACCGAGATACAACATATCGGTGGTTATTCTTTGGGATTAGGGTATTTGATGCATTATTAAGTAGACACCGCTGCAGGTTTCCCGATGAATGGGGGTACTACGATTTATGCACGGTAGGAAACGATATTGTTCGATAATAGAGGAACGATGTTTGCCTTAGCGCATGGTTAGCGGGCTGACGTCCTATGCCGGCTTATTACGTCTGACGTGCCAACTCGATCGAAAATATAAGACGGGATGGTTTTTCTTGCGATACCGGGAATTTGAGTCTTCAATTTTCAATTTCAGTTTCTAATTATAGTTCCTTCGTGGCTCTATATAGCTCATCAATTTTCGTTGGAGTGGGATTAAAAATTTACGTTTAATTAATGTTTAGCGACTGGAGGGGGATCTGGAGCAATAAGGACAGGTCCGATACTTAAATTGCATTTATTGGAAGAAGAAGGAAGGCATAATAAGCATATGTTTCACGTTCTAAACTGCAAATGTTCGATTGATTTTCATTTTGAGTTGGTTTTTTCGATGGTTTACTGAAATATTGGAAAATTGGACTACCTGCTTATCGCAGTTGCCCTTCCAATTTGTTTTTAAACCCACGTAACTTACGATCCAAAGGTCTTTGTAATTAAATTTCTAACAACGTAGACGAGTTACTATCAAAGAGTGATCGAAAAAGCGAGGACGGAAAAAGAAAGAAAATAATAAAACGGTACGGGGTACACGCATTTCGCTATCCATCTACACGAGTCTCCGGTCGTGTCACGCTCGATATCGAAAAATATCAATAATAGCGACAAACAACAACGAGAAACAGGCGGCAACGGGGCGGTGGAAAAGGGGGGTTGACGAAAGAGAAGAGCAAGGGGGACGAATAAAAGCGTGGCACCGGGAAGAGAGACGGAAACAGCACGCGCCACGCACTGCAAAAGAGAGGAAGACGAGAACGGAGAGCGAAAGAGTGCGAGGATCTGGTAAATCGCACAACGATTGGCGAAAATGCTATTCGAAATTTAACGTCGCTCTCTCGTCAAACGCCCATCCACTCCAGACCGTGCGCCGCGCCAACCCCTTCCATACCTAACTCCACGTTGCCACGGCGTTCGTTCGCGTCCGTCGATGAATTTCGAGTTTGTTGCCAATCACTTTTTCGCGCAATTATTTCACAACATTTCGACATGACGTACAAACCGAGCGGACCGAACGATAGTACCCGTGGTCACGAAGGGAGGAAGGGGGACAAAGGGGGGATGGAGGAAGGGGGTGGATTGTTGGGATGAGTTGCATCAAGAGGGAGTCAGGGGGAGGAGACAGCTCATGGACGCTGGAGGGTCTATCGGAGGCGATGGATTCACGCAAGAGGAGAGGGTGGGTTGGGGGTGGCAGAGGAAGGGATGTAACACATGCACGTGGCACGGTCAATGCATCCGCTATCCGACAAATGCATGAAACCCCACCCCCTTATTTCGAGTGCACCAAATTTCCCCGACTACTCTTCTCTATCTCCCCAACGTTACCTTCTCCTCTTCCACCGGCGCATGGATGCAATCCGCCAATGTTAAATGCAACATTTGCCTCTCCACCTATCTACATTCGTCCACACGTATCCCTCCCCCTCACCCTACTGATGAACCATCTCTCGGTTCTCTCTTTCCTCGTTTGTCTCGTTCCCACTTTTCGGTTTCCTATCTGCTTTCTATCCCACTAACATGGTCGGCACCCGTTTATGTATTTATCGTATGTGCATGAACTTTATCGACTCGTGTCAATCACTCGTTAGTGGTAGGGTGGGGTGGATGAAACAGAGGAAGGGAGGGAAAAAAGAACGACGGGGATGCAAGAGATTGTACGGTTGATGTACACTGAAGTGGTTCGGATACGTGATGTGTTTTTCGTTTTCTCTTCTGTTTCTTTCTTTCTATTTTTTTTCTTTTTTTCTTTTTTAAAGAATGAAAGAAACGAATTTTCGATTGATTTCATCGTTTGTTTCGACTCGGTGGTCAATGATGAAACGATTCGAGAGAATAATGGAACGTTCGTTGTAAGCTACGTTGAAGAAGTATTTTACGTTAATAAAATGACCGAAAGGATAATAGGATGATATAGAGATATTTTCATGGTACAGTTATGTCACCGGTTCGGTCATAAGTCGGACGGTTCGGTAATAGGACGGGCAATTTCGTGACGACGTCGCCGAAATTACTGTGAATAAGGAAACGCGATAAGAGGCACGGTAATACATCATTTGATCCTGCCGCTTGTCTAATATTATAGGCACCAATCGTAAGGGCTTAATATTGGGGTGAAGGTAAGTGGCGGACCAGCTGACGTCCTGCTCCACCCTGCACGCACGCTGCGACTCGTCTTGAGGGTGTGCGGATGAGATTTAGGGACCGACGACAGAAGTCTGCCGGCGACACTGATTTGTGGTGAGCTTTGTTTCAACACTCTAAATGCTGAGAGATGACTAAGATTCTTCTGACGTGCTCGTTAATCCGAAACTTAACTTCCTAACTGATAACTCCGCGAAATTTAATTAGAGATGACGATACTATAACCGACTACTTACTATACCTTATTCGTAGATTCTATTAAAATTCTATTAAAACAGCCTTTAATAAGGATCGCTAACAGATTATAAGGATCATTAACAACAAGGATCGTTAAGTAAACAACGATTGACGATCTTGTAACTACTTTTTCAAGTATTATTATTCCTGGAAAATAATTATATTCAACAAGACGTTTTAAGACATTAGTCCTGTTGTTCCTATGTATATCCTTTATCGAACATTTAATATAAAAAATTGCAGATCACTGTTTAACATAAGCATATGAAAGATTCGCCATACCGTCTTTTTCAAAGAATCTATTCTCAAATCGCATCTACGGATCGAAAGCTACCAAAACTACGTATCTTAAATCTAAAATCACAGGCGATAAACGCGTGCCAGGTCTCAAGTTAGAACAGTTACCCGAATGCGGTCGCCTGTCATGATTGCCGCCAAGTATAGCATTGACGCTGAACTTGAGCTGCGGCTTCTCCTTCTCCTGGATGGTCCTGCATGCGGGTCCTAAGCACTGCTCATCGCCACAGGAACAGGCGGTCGTTCTCTCACCTATCCTGTCGACGACACGCTCGACCGCCACGTCTCTCTCCCCTTGAATCGTCATCTCATCGGACGTGTGCATGACGTTTCTGCATCCAAGGTCGTACCGCCTGTCCGGCTGTAATGCCGTCACGCGTTCACCTCCTAGAATTCCATCGTCCTTTTCCCTCTCGCCTTGAAGTCCTCCGTCCATCTCGATACTTGTCGGATCCTCATCGACGTTCGAGTTGCACGAGTCCACCGCGGAACTCGATCGGTTTTCGATCCTCTCGTTACAGAGCCTCTCCATCGCACATAAACGATCCACGATTACGTGCCCGTCGATTCTCTCGTTGTCCACGTCCACGTACGTGATCTGATTCCTCTCCATACCGTCCTTCTCCCGTAGAATGTGCATGCGATCGTTCTGTCGATCGATCCTCCCGGAAGATCCTCGTTGATGGTCCCTGCAATCGATCATCGAACTTCCACGATCCGAGCCACGTGCACCGGTGGAGGATCGTTGATCCAGCTGATCCTGATTCGCGCTCGACGGCGAGACCTTCTCCCTGGAGATCCTTAGGTTCGCCTCGCATTCTCGTTCCCGCTGTCTCGCTACCAGACTCGCCGCCCAGTTCAAGGTCAAACTGGTTAGATCGGCACCGGGCGACGCTTTGCTCTGGAGCAAGTTCTCCATCAAAAACGGCGAGGTCATTGCACTTTGTTGCAGATTCTTCAGCATCGCCGCTGACGAAGGAAACATACCACGGCTGTCCCTCCCCTCTTCCCCCCAAACTTCGTTTCCACCGATTGGTCTTCTGTTTCGATCACAGAATCGTATTGTTCTCCTTGTGATAATGGTATTGTCTTTGACAATCGATAATGTTATTTGAGCTGATATGGATCACGAATACATTTCCTTTGGTTCACTCAATCTGATACTTGTATCAAATGTATTATACATTAAAGTCGTAGTTTCTACTACAGCTACTATCTACTCAAGAGCTTTATACACAATTTAACACTCGTTGCTTTCTATTTAAGTATAAATCAACGAAGTCCTCGAATTCTCCGGCTCCAGCCAGCGTAAACAGCATCGATAGCTCCCACAATATTCGAAATCGACATTACACGCGTATCTTCGTCATCTTTGCAAAACCAGCAGTGATTAAACGAACATCGCTATATCGTCCCTCGATCCATTCGCGCGTATGTCCGAGTCCTCTTGTCGGATCGATGCGTTAATCGAAGCACGCGAATGCAGAGCATGGCATGGTCTCACTCAAAAATCACAGAAACGTTCGATAGAACCGTAGACACGTGTCATATCACTTCGCAAGTAATCAACCGCCACGGAACTGTCACGAAGGTGGTTACGTCGTGGAAGAACGTGCGATTTCGGCAGCGGAATGTCAACTGACGTGCATGCGAGCACAGAGAGAGGGATAGAGAGAGACAGAGAGAGAGAGAGAAAGAAGGGGTGCCCAGAGTGTGGCAGCGCAACGTGAGAGCGTGCAACCCTCGAATGAAAGCCGACAAAGGCATATAGCTAGCTGTGTTGCCCCTTCCCCGTGAAGCGGGATTCACGAAACAGCCCCCTTTAACATATAGCCAGTGGCTTGTGGGTATATAGGTAGAAGAGGGTGTAGAAGGGAGGAGGGAGTGTGTTACTCTGTACCCTTGCCCCTTCTCGATACCGTTCCACCTCTTGGAGAAAACCGACGTGCAAACCGCCCCTCCTCTTCCCTCTTAGGTGAGATAATACAGACTATAAGCCGAGCAATTCGGGGTTTGGCTCGCTCGGTAATGCCGTAATAAAATCATACTCCCATCAAACGGCGCTGCGCGCACCCCCTTTAAAGGTAACGGAAGGGAGACGGAGAAGGCGGGAAAGGGACGGAGCTCCGGAGAAGAAGGAATGGAGTGGGAAGGCCACGGTGCACGGTACAGAGGCAGGGGTGGTTTGCCAAGTGGCAAGGGAGGAAAAAAGCTAGGAGACTCGCATTCCTTTGGTCCTAACGATTGGATTTTATTTGACGAAGCAGACCAACGGTCCGTCCAATCGGCTGCTTCGAGGGTAGTCCATAGCCACGCCTACTCACCCCTCTGACTACCGCGCGTGTTTTCTCTCTCTCTTCCTCTCTCTTTCTTTCACCTCGTTCTTACTCCCTCTTGCTTGCTCTCACCCTCTGTATCCTTCTTCTTCTCGTCCCTTCCAGATACACATACATACGCGCTACACAACTGCGCGCACAGTTTTGCTACGTCCTTTTCGCTCTTATATTCGTTTGGTTTAGCCACCGGAGCCAGTAGGGGTTGCCGAGCGGTTCTCTCTACACCCTTATCAACATTATTATCTCTCACTACTATCGACGCCGCGGATGTACGTGTGCCGTTTTATCGGCGTGGTTAGGTACCGTGGCCCGTCTATTGCTGGTAACACACTGACGCTGTACACACGCGGCAGCATGCGCGCGTGTGAACGTACGTGTTGTACGAGATCGTTTCGCCCAATGTGATTTTCTTGTAGATATAATTGCTTTGCCGGCCACTTTTCTCCTGCTTTAAACCGTCGCTATAACGATTATAACGATTACGCTGCCTGGGTGTATGATTATAACCATTATAATAATAATAATAATAATAATAATAATAATAATAATAATAATAATAATAATAATAATAGTATTAATAATAATCAACCGACTTGGCGATCGTCCACGATCGATCTGCTGGCCGAACCAACCCGGCTGCTTATCTCCATTAACACTTTTCTTTCACCTTTCTTTACAGATCTTAAATAGAAATCGCAAAACATTAAACGGAAATTTAATTCTTCGTAGGAATTGAGTTTTTTTGTTCAACAGTTTTGATACGAAATCACGTAAGTATCGGCATTCGATTGTCCGATATCTGATTTTCGTCCGTATACGCATTCAGGCACGCGACACATACACAGAAATCGTCGCGTTCGTCCGGCGGAAATGTCGGCAGGGTTAATCAAATTAATGAGCACAACGATCCCCGGAATCGGACGTTGTCCGTGTACGTTGACCGCTTCCGCGTCGAAGAAACAGAGACAGCATACGCGAACTACACTAAATCTTGATCGATCGTGTCGGAGACGGGCACGCGAACTACCTCGTGCGATATCCCGTTGGCGCACGTACTCCTTCTCCAACGAGTCATCGAAACACACGAAAATAACAATAGTCGGGTAGAAAAGAAGTAAACGAGCTACGCTGGCGTAGAGAGAGAAGGTAACAAGGGTGGGTGGTCTAGAAAGGTTGGTAGTCGGGAACATATTTGGGAGCTTAAGTAGAATCGTCATCGCGTAGAAAGGCCCTAAAAACAGGAGGGGTGGTTCCATCGGCGATGGTTCTCCGGCTTTTTCTTACACGATTTTCCAGCCTCTATAGTGGCGTCCACCAGCGGCGTTGCCCGCGCCACGTGGTGGTGGAGGGTAGTACAGCCAACGAGAGCGTACCGCGAGCCACCCTTTCCTCTCGATTCGACCCCTTGCACCCCTTTGCGGAGGGTAGGATGCCACGGCCACGCCTACCCTTCGGAATCACCTCTACCTCGTCGACGTCACGACTTATCACCCTCTCAGCGTGGATGGTGGTGGGTCGCCTCGTGTGCAAAAGGGGCTCACGGGGGTGGTAGATGAGGGAAAGAGAGGGGCAGCGGCGGTGACGAGACGCGACGAAGGGTATACGACGTTGGCGATACTCGAGGAAGAGGGACCAAAGGCGGTGAAGAAAGAAAAAAAATAATGAAATGAACATCGCGCGCGCGGCTTTCTCAAGGGTGGGGAATCGTGGAATTATTATAAGAGTTCCGGGGTTGAGGTTGCCACGGCTTATATAAATTGGAGGTGGATTCGGAGAGTGGTGTGCAACCTCTCTGCAAAGTGTCTCCGGGGAAAGAGGGATATTCCCGGGAAAAAGATTCGTTTTGTACCAGCGGCAGATAATTATTCATTCATCCAACCACCTCGGAATGGGATATCAAAGTTTCAAAATGGGCGAATAATACGGTTTTTGGGCGCGAACTGTTCACCCCTTTTTCTCTTTCCTTGCCTTTATTTCACCACGTCCCCCTTTTTACTATTCTTTGGAGATAATAACTTCCTCCGTCCGTACATTTTGATCATTCAGCTCTTACGTTTATAAGGGTAGGCGAATTCCAATCGTTTTTAACAAATTTAAAAATAGGAATTATTTCTTTACTAGCTTCTTAAATAGTTCATACGTATAAATAGTACGAGTCGATGAACCTTACGGTTAACGTATTCGTAGACGCAAAAGTACAAAATATTTCTTCTTTCTTTTCTCTCATAATACCAATTAGTTCGTTAATAGTGCGACTTAATGAATCCTGCAATTAATGTACCGAGGATATGAAGGGGGCGGGTGTCAACGAGACGGAAACTACGAATCCCCTACACTTGCCGGTACCGCGATATTACCCCAATTTGCATCTTTGAACTTTCCTGCTGCCGTGCCCGAAACTTCTTTGCGCTCCTCTCGCCCACGCTAATGCTAATCAGGCAACCGCCTCGTACAAATTGATATTTAAGCGGTAAGTTCTACAACCGATGAGTTGTCCGACCAAGATCAAAATTCTTCCCGTTAACATGTAAAGTGGCGGCGATAAGCCGACGATTTGCCCGCGATGCGGAAACTTGCGCGTTTTCCTATTCACGAAAGACGAAAGCTTCAAAATCCGGTTGAACGAAAAAAAAAAGGAATGATGGCGTAAAGAAACGGAAACTTCGGGAACAGGATACAAAATAAAGTAGCCTTCGATTCGACACGTTTCTCGCGTAACATAACAATTTTGCAGAATATCAGAAAAGGGACAAAGCGAGGAGCGAACGTCTCGCGTCGCAAGGATAATCGTGGGGTGGCCCAAGTAATAATATTATTCTGATAGGGGGCAGTTACGAGCATATGACGCCATGGACTTATGTCTCTTATCCCATAACAACTTTGCCTATGTGTACGTGTATATTTTCCATCGCTGTCGATACTATTCCATGCGAACAGTCATATGCGTATGTGACGCAGTTATTGTTGAGCGCGTCCGATACGAAGAATCGCGCGTGAAATCGGCTTTATTGAATACGTTCACCCCCTCCTCGATAACGTGGCATTAAGTACACGTATCGACTTCTATACGTCGTTCTAATGACTTGTTATTACTGTACCATTTCATATACGACTAGAGATCTTTAAAAAGAAGAATCGATTTTTTAAGATTCAATAGCGGTATCAGTAATTTGTTTCTTGAATTATATTTTTATCGATTTATACACATATAAATGGCACACCATGAGTAAGTTGTGCAACAAACGTAAGAATTATAAGAATAGGAAATATATGGAATAACCGAAGTTCATATTACTACTGGTATAACTGAAAAAGCAATCACATAGCTCATAATTGATCATTTACGTAATGATTACGTAATATCTCTGCCGACAGATCATCTTGAATATTTATTAGCATAAACAGTATGTTCAAATAGCATTCTTTCATATCCTTGAATTTTGATCATCTGTTTGATATTCAAGACGTAATTCAAATAGATTTGAATGCAATACAAGAATGAACATACTCATAAACATACTGACTATCTTAAAAAATTCAAGGAAAAATGTATCACTAGAAGAAATGTTTTTTCATCATACTTTTCCTTTTCAAATTACATGTTCAACATTCCCAATATCGTTAAAAAACATCACATATGTAGTGTATTTAAATCTTTGAATTCTGGAAGGACACTTTGTAGATGTTCTTTTTTTTAATCTATTTGAATTGTCAGCCATTGAATCGTATCGAAGCCGATATTTTTTGATAATAAACGACGAAGCATGGAACTGTGAAAGCGTCCGTAGCCTCGCGCGAGAAAGACGTATCGAGTAAGTTGTTATATAGGTGGGCGGGTATATAAATTGTCACCTAGCAGTCGCACGTAGGGGCTGCTGCTACGGGTTCGAGATTGCTTTGTTTGGGATAAAGAACGGTAGGAGAGGAAGTCGGTATAGAAGGATAATAAAGAAGAAAGCGGCGGAGGGAAAGTAGGGTGGCTGGGGAAAATCCGATATCTCGGTGAAATGAGAACTTCGCTGCTATATCGATGTACATCGTACGTACCCCCGTGTACACATCCTACAGAGAATCGAGATTTTCTCTTACCTTGTGTTTTTTCTTTCTCTTTCTTTTCCAAGAGAAGAAAAAAACGTGTTTCCAACAATCGATCATGAACCAAATTGAAAGAATTATTCAAATGTAATGGAACTTATTTCGTTCCTTTCTGAATTATTCATACAATAGATACGTTTATGAAGACAATTTATCGCGATAAAACAAACAATTGTTAGAAAAGAAAGGCTTCGGAATTTACATTTATCACTTGTGTAAAAGATATTACTAAAGAATTTATCGGCGCCATAAAACAGCTGTTAAACCGTTACTCTATCACAAAGCAGGCATAAATCCTAATTATAACCATCAACTCATAATATTCTAAAATTCACCGCCGACACATAGTTTCATTTCAAACTTCCGTACTGTTATTCCATAAAATTAAACAAAAAAAAAGAGAGATCAACGGTAAACAGTTGTACGATTTATTTGCGAAAATTTGTTTCCAACAAACATAACGATCATACATATACGCGTAGCCCGCGTAAGCTTGAAGGACTAATTTGTCAAAATTTTAATTAAATTCAAAAGCCTGGCCGCGTTACTTCACCGAAGCAACAGCTCGAAAATTAATTCGTCCTGCTTCCCCGCGTCGCAACATGTATTCTACGATACACTTAAACAAGATCTAAAAAAGAATAAACATAAAAAAGACAAAATGGAAAGAAAAAGAACAGAAACACAAAAAAGATAGAAACAGGAATAGAATTTCGCGCGTCGATTCTCGTACCTACTGTCGTGTACACGGCGGTCACGTATGTCGTTCGAAGGAAAATGTGATAGAAAGAAAAGGGAAAAAAGACGACATTTCGCTGTTTTACCCGTCCATACTGAAAGGATCGACAGAGAAAGGGTGAGAAAACAATTTCCAGCCCGCTCGTGCTCGGCCTTCGAAACGGCGCTCGCCGCCATGCTCATAGACACGTTCGCGCCGTTTTTGCCTGGCGTCCGGCAGCTCGAAAGTTGCTTTTAAAAAAGCTCCGCGCGTTCACGGTCATGATTCACGCTACGAATCGGTACCACGAAAACTTCCACCACCAACCTCTTGCGTGTATTCATCTCTCCGACATCGTCCAACCCGTGGAACGTGTATCTCGCGCAGAACGGACTCATATGAAACCTTCCTTTACGAATTAACTCTCATGTTTCTTTTGTTTTTTAAACTGTTTTACAATATATCGTGTATACGCGTGTACTGTAAGAAATATTTGCGATGATAAAAAAGATGGAATGCTTTTCATTGAGAACGTTTCTTACGATGAAAAGTATCTTTATGGTAGTTCAGGTAAA
Organism: Bombus fervidus; assembly: GCF_041682495.2. NCBI lineage: Eukaryota > Metazoa > Arthropoda > Insecta > Hymenoptera > Apidae > Bombus > Bombus fervidus. Next base: position 9,668,084 of record NC_091532.1, read on the forward strand.
TTTATAACATAGCAAGACTAAAATCGAATCGTTGAAGCGATCAGAGAGAACGAGTAGACCATCCTCTTCGACATGAATGTCAACCATAAAGTCGGTCCCTATGAATAATCAAGAACTTGCACGATTAATCGAAATACAGATCCTAAATCCCAAAACGTGTACATCGAGGACACGTTCGAGCAGTACCCGATTTCATATTAATCTAGTCGAAAATCACGGGGACACCGGTGCGCGGCGACACCGAAATAAACGATGAAATTACACAAGCTGTCCACTATCCAAGGGCAGGTATCAAGGCGCGTTGCAAATTGTTTCGGCTGCCAGCAACCTTCCCAGTTTCCGCTCGTTGTGGGATATGTGCGCCTTGCGTGACACTTCAAACTCGAACTCTCTCTTTCTCTTTGTCACCTTCGAGGGTGAGCAATAGCGAGCATGAGACAGGAAAAGGAGAAAAGTGACAGAGATCAAAGAGGAACAGAGAAAGACAGAAAGAGAGAAAAAGGGGAGGATAAGGAGGAGACAGAGGACTCGAAGGGTTCGTGTTAATTAATATCACGTCACACGCGTTGCCCGGTTAAAATCTGTCTCCGCCTCCGCTTTGCCGGAATACTTCTCTCTTTCTCTCTCTCTCTCTCTCTCTCTCTCTCTCTCTCTCTCAACCGCGCGCGTGAGCGCTTTCAACCCTTTCTGTCGTTTCTATCGCGTTCCTTCGCCGTTTCTCGTTCCTCCACGGCCTCGACAGTTTGCATAGGGAACGCGTGTGCGTACACAGGACCGTTTCACACCATGTACATACACGTATAGTATGCACATATACGACGAAGCCGAATAAGCGGTAATCGCGGGTTCGCTTCCTCCAGCGGCATTGTTCTTGCCGTTTCGGCATCGTTTGACACACGCGGGAAGGATTATACGCGTACCCCACTTTGCGCGTTTCATTATGCAACTTTCTGCACGTGAAATTAATTACGCTGTCACCGGTCGCGCCTGGTTACTCCACTACTTACGACGTTACAAAGGGGAAACACGCTGTAAACGTTCAGGAGTTTAATCGATGATGTACCTCTTTTTGCGGCGCGCCTTACGCGTTCCTATAATTAATCCCTGATTTATAAACGTTCGTTAGAGCTTTGAAACTTTAGAATTGACGAATATTCGAGGAAGATTCTATAATATCGTTTCACGTATCTTCCATGTAAAACCATCTTTAAACAAATATAGTAATTCACGGTAGTATTCGAATACTTGGCATAGAAAACTGTTTCGTATAACGCACGCGATATGTTCATAAAGGAAGTCTATAAATGCTCGACTGCTCCCAGGAGACACTCTATTCTATGTATAACAAATGCTCGACTATATTCGTGAACCACTCTACTTTATTCATAACAAATTGAAGTGACTCAAAAAATAAATACTCTCTTTCAAGGAAATCTTGCACTCTCGTGTAATCTAATTATTATAGAACCCTTAAATTATAGAGTCTCTTTTGCTCTAACAATGGCCGTATTTTTATTTCCAGCGGCTTTATAAATTCTCGCAGCCCTTTTATATCGGCTGCCCTCGGTCGTTTGATAAATTAATAAAAACTATAACCGAACGATATCGTATTATGCCACGGCTTAATTAACCCCGATACCTCACTCGTTCGTTCAACATTTTCTGTTTAAAAATCCCGATTGGAGGGCCGAGAGAGAAATATCGAATAAGAGAGAGAGAGATGATGAGAAGGGAATTAATTAAACATACCGAGAGAACGAGCCACACTCGGGACCGAGCTCAGCGTCCGCACTAATCAGTATCGTGGGAGGATTTAAAATGTGGTTTTTATGCCAATTACACGCGAATCGAATGGAAGCCGACCGCGATGGATACAGGGACGGGGCCAAGTGCTAGAATGATGCGGTCCAGGCCTTTATCGGGCAGGACACGAACGGGGATATTCTGTGGTCCATTCACAGCATTCGCGTTGACGCTTTGATCATTTGTTTCATGGCGGGCGATGAAAGCGTCGGATGAAGGCGATGACAGCTAATGCGCCGTGAGGGCCACTGCCGCCGCTGTTTTCACGGCGGTAAAATCCAAATACTCTCTCACCGTCTATTTCGCTCCTCTTTCTCTCTTTCTTCCTTTCGTTCGATCCCTGACGCGTGCATACTTTGCCCCGTTCGAGGCCTGTGACCTTACCCCCGAGCGAGAACATGTTCATTAGTTAGCCTCGGACATCTTTTGCGAAAATAACGTTGCGACCCCGCGAATTAGTCCAACGAATCGTCAAATTGCTATTATTCGGTAATTTGTATCATTACGAATGGATAGAAGAATTCACGATATTTCACAAGTTTGCCTATTGATGTTTTAAAATTTTGGTATATTAGAATATATTCCTGTCGGGAGATATGAGAGAAAGTGCGATACATCGAGAAGAGATAGAACTTTTAATTGGAGGAAACTGAATAAAATTAGATATTAATAAAGAAGACCACACATACAAAGATGAAAACATATTATTGTGCTTTACTTATTAAAAGTAAATATTGTGCTTTAAAAATTCATGACGTGATTCTGTATGGGTTATTTTCTGTGCTATTTTTAGCGAATAGTTTTTAGGGAAGCTCATCGCCCATAATATAAACATAGAACAAACTCGTAAAGAAAAGTATGATTCAGCTTCTTTCCTCCTTACTAGATCTATCCGTGAATCGAATAAATTGATCGCGATTATCGAGGAGCTGTTATATCCAGCGGGGAGGAAATCGGTTGCAGAGAGCCCGTGGCAAATCGGGCCGGGTTGACCGGCACCGAGTGGGCTAGGAGAAAATCGTAGGATCAAATATCCGGCGTGCTTTCACGGTACGCTTCCCTAATTTGTATTGCGTATGGCAGCGGTGCAGAGATATTAGGGGCAGTTATCGCAACGTATTGCTCCTAATCGTTCTGCCCTGACGGTAGCTGGCGAGGGCGGCGAGAGCGTGGAGGAGAGAACGCGCGTGAAACAGAGAGACCGAAGAGGGCCGGTATAAAGAAAGAAGGAGAGAAAGGAGGACCGTACGCGTCGATGGGGTGAGCCAGGGAAAAGAGGAAAAGAGCGAAAGGGAGCACCAGCGGGGGTGATAAAGGGGGAAGAGAGAGGAAGGAAAAGTGGGAGAAAGAAAGGAGGAGGCAAAAGAGGCAGAGAGCGTGGAGAGAGAAAGAGAGAACGATCGGGGAACACAGCGTGCACTGGTGCTTTTGACAGGCCGATGAATTGAATAATCGCAAGTCGAGTCGAGGGGGTCCGCCAAATCTCAGTGCCCAATACGTCGACAGATTATAGATATAGTTAGCCACGTACGTACGTGCCGCGTGTATCTGTATGACCAGGGTCCGGGATCTTGTGTCGGTGCGTGCGTGTGCCTGAATAGGCGAAGCTGATCACGGATTATCAGGTTTGTGGAAACAAGCCTGCCAAGTCGAGGGTTAACGATATTATCGTGTACCGCGTGCGTACAGACACTTTGACGTTTCTCGTTGATCGGTTTCAACTTGTCGATGGTTGCTATTTTCTCAATGGTAAGCAGCCCGGTTACGTAGCGATACCGCAATAATAAGAACGATAGAGAGGGAAAAAAAGAGGCTGAACAACGATACGCCGGCTTTGAAATTCGATTCTGTAAAAGCGAATGACGTTTCAACGACGGATGTTTTATCGGATGCACCTTTGTCTCGATCGGTGCTGATAGCGTTAATCGTGAAACGTTGAATTAGAAAAGTTACAACGCGCCCGATTACGTATGTGTAATTGCGTATATGTGACTATAATGGTAGAATAATTTATGTATTACACAGTGGGATGAAATTAAATTGGGTTTACTTATAGCATTAATCCGTTCAACACGAAAATTCACGAATTACGCGGTTCGACAGTTCGCAAGCTACGGACGACGTCTGGCTAGCACGTGGCCTCTTCACTTTTACTGCTTCTGTTTTGAACGTGTAGCCAGCGGGAGGTAGCGCGATCCCATAATGCGTAGGGTTCGATTTCTTATTGTAGACATACGCGTAGGGGATCTGACCGAGGAAACGAATACGTTTGCTTTGAAGTTCATAGCACGCAAAACAGGAATACTATTGGAAGATAAGGAGAGAATGGAAAGCATTAACCCTTGAGGCAACATCTTTTACGTTTACTTACTCCTAAATCGTACTATCACGCATTTACATGAAAGCATTTAACTGAAAACTCAATTATATTCTTTCGAACAAATATAACTTTCTTTAACAATTTATATAGTCTGAAATTCATCGCCATCAAGCGGCATACATGCGTTAACTCGTGGTAGAGCCATTTGAAGAAAAACGATAAAACGCGCAGACCAAAAGCTGAAATTTCTGACCATCCCCCTGGAAGCTAAATCGAAACTGCATCAGGATTCGTGTATACACATACATGGTGAAAGGCGATACGTTACAAGCAGTCAGGCCACGGCTTAGGTTTAGGTACTGACTTCTGGCTCGGCCTGGATACGTACGGAGAATGAGAATGGGTGGAAACCAGTCAGAGAGCGAGCCGAGCCGAGTCGAGTCGAGTCGAGCGTCTGGTGCGTTTGACGTTGATACCACGATAAGATGAAAGAGCCTCGAAGCTTATATCCGACCTATATGACTGTATTGTTGCGCACGTCTAAGCATAACGTAATGCGGTGCCGATACACGGCTGATATATATTTCAGACGTGGTATTTGCTCTTTATCGAGAGGGAGAAATACGAATCCCTCCGAGGGATTGCTGGGAGATGTTCTCCTCGAATAACTTTGGAAACTGATCTGATTGTGTCCCATTTCGGGTTGAATCTAGCAATTAAGATATTCCCTATCGGGAAATCGAGATGTCCGACAGCAAACGTCGCTTGTGATTGTAAGAATCTTAAAAGTGGTTATATTTCAAATAAAAATATCTATACTCTCATATCTCATATAATATCTGACTCTCATCCGCTTGAAGTAAAGTGTATACGCGAAGTTCAAAATGTAAAATAATTGAAATATCAAAAATGAATTGAAGGAAACAGAAGTTAAAAACTTAACCCTGTGAAAGTTACGCAGTTGTACAAGTGACTTTTCTCCTTTTCTAACTAAACGTATCCTTCATCAGAAATCACTTTTAACTTTAACAAACCTTAATTTTTCGAACAATTTTCTTAATGAATTACTATTTACTTTGTAAATCTTAAATCCTTCTTTACACGAATTCTAACGTAACCAAGATACGACGATACAAGGAAAGAACATTCGTCCGGTGAAAACAGAAATCGTCGAGGCGTAATGCAGATGGATGAAGCGATACCAAAAAATAGCAGGGCACGCAAACATATGTATGATACGTATACCTAAAACACGGGCTGTAGAATTACGCGTATACCTAACATCCGATTCACCTGTTTTCCGGCGTTTCGCCGATTGGCTGCCGTAGCGGTGTCGTTTCGTTCCTTCGTTTTTCATTCGACCAGTCGAAGAGAAAGCGAGATAGAACATGGGCGGTTCGTTTATTTAAACTGCAGGTGCCAGTGGAAAAATGCGGCCTCTACCCTCCGAACCGACCACACGAACACACTCTCCTACACGCGACTTGCACACGATATCACGTGCATGTACGTGTACAGAAACGTAGAAAAGAGAGACATACACATCGATGCAGCCTGCGGCTGACGAGCGACCGAACAACAAACGCCAACCAGGAAAACGTGGAACCGCGGCTGATTGTGGCTTGAAAATCAAGCCAAACCCATTGTCGGGACGTCCTATTAGTTTTCCATTTACCCGTGACTCTGTCTCCCTCTCCTTCTCTTTCCCTCGCTCGCTCAACCTTCCATTTCTTCTGCCTTCTTTTTGGGACCGTCTTAATTCTGTCGCTTGATGCACCATGAAACGAATAGAGAAGACATTTCGAGATCTATGGTGAGAAAGAATCGGTATAATGAATTCCTAACGAATTTCTAATAATGGTTATAACTTCGAAATTCATAATTTCTAAATGAAAATTTAACGTAGAATCGGATTTTTCTGTCTAATGGAATTTCTACCTATCATACGTAATAATAAACAAATCAAACTCTTTGAAAGAGTTATTAATTTGGGTGACGGTATTAATCGTCATATGAGCCATTTGATAAAATTTATCAATTTGCTATTATTTATGCTATATGATAGCGATAGGACGGCGTGTCATTTCTTTCTTGAAAATTAGATATCAACCGTGTATCTGTGTGATAAAATTGACAAATTTATAAAAAATCGAATTGATCAGTTTGGCTCACGTGTTAAAGGAAGTCTATGAAAGAAGATATCCTAGGAAAGGAACACAATATCGCGATATCCAGAAGAATCATCGGTAGAATGTTACAAGTAACACGCGACGATAATGGGCCGATCGGAGTGGCCCTTGGAGTATCTTCTTAAAGGGCCTACAGTCGAGATGTTTCATGGGAAGGTCAAACGTACGGTATTATAGTTGCTATCTGTCTTCGCCTATGTATGTCGCTCGGCAGTCAGAAACACTCGTCCAGAAATGTCACCCGCACGCTGCCTCTATAAAGGATTTCTATGGATCGGTCGCGTGCCACCAAGTATATGGTCCGACGAGTTGTATGCAAGTAGAAATCGTTGTCTGCATTTAATCTGTCGGCGATTACATATTGGTCCGTTGTAAGTAGCTCCCTTTACGATCTACCACACGATCGTTCCGATATCAAATCGTGATCCCCGAAAAGTGGATAAACAGATAGTGGAAACGTGTCGATAGATGGTACCATTGACTCTGATTGATCCAACGAGAAAATGATCGAGTATGAAGAAATATTGTGTACAAGTTTAAATAAATCGGATGTTACGAGTGTTCTATTTGAAAAGTTCCAGGCAAACTGAAATACAACAAGAATTAAGATGTAATAATACTTAACATTCGTAGGTACGAAGTACGGCAAGTTTGTTCCAACTGAATACTGGAGTTATCCGGTTCTTTGTATCCGGCAATAAAAAGTTTCCGCAACATTAGCTACCTTGTCTCTATTTCATTCGACTACCTGGCGCATCGGACCAGGTTATGCAAATTTCAAGAGACTCGAAATACGAGCGCTCCAAATTCTTCCCGCTTCCAGTTTTAATTATCGAATTATGCCGAAAGGGAGAGAAACGAAAGGTACGGACTGTTTATTGCGACTAGCCAGAAGAACACCGGGACCTTAATCGTTCAATCGAGCGGATCATGGACAAAGAGATATCATTCTTCGCGACGAATGACGCCCCTTTTATTGTGGATAATTAATGTAACTGGAAACGACGTAATTGCTTGTTAATACGAGCTGCACATCTGCGTTTTGATATTGTAATCTAGTGTCTAGTAACGCTATACATGATATTAAACGAACTGAATGACACGTACCTACATATTTTAAGTGTTCACACTGTCGGAAAACTCTTAAACTGATTAATGTTAAAATGTAAAATGAAAATATCGTTCTAGCGAGGAAGAAAAAATTCCTGCATAAATTTCGTTGGTTCGTATAAAGATGACCGACCGTCTTGAGAGTTTGTCCAATTCCATCGTCTGTTGCACCTTCAGTATATTGTACACGTATACACGAATAGTATCGTTACAAGCGCATACAGACTGGAAAGGTACGGACACAGTAGCAGCTTTAGACCTTATACAGCAAAGCTATGCCGTGCAACGCGAGTTGGTTGGTTCCATTTGAGTCAGGGTATCGAGGTGTCAATAGCAGCTGCTATGCTACACACAAGACCCCTGACTACGGCACCCCCTTGTTGTATTCACTTCACTTCTTCACCCTTATCTACAGCTTGGACCTGGATACTAGAGGCATATTCATGTCCAGACGGTAAACGAGCTTCAACAATGTCCGCAATTTTTCTGACCGATTTGTACTTCCCTTTTCTTTGCACTACCCTATCATTTTCCTCTTTATATTTCTTACCACATAGAAGGATTTAATGTATCAAATGTGAAATGGAGAAATTAATTTGAGGAATCTAATCGTATCACTTCACATAATGTTTTCAATTAGTATAATCACTTGAGATTCAACTTTTCGATACGAATTCTTTATATTTTAAATACACATAATAATCGTATTTATATCTTAGTTCGTGATCTATATGAATAAAGAAGCTACCGCAATAAGGAGAAAACTTAATTTTCAAGAATTTGAGTAACATGCAATCAATCAAAACCAAATTAATTTTCCAAACGTATTACAAATCTATAGTCAACTAATATTCCTAATAATAAACTTTCGCGCTTTTAAATATGAGACCCATGCCTTCCTTTTTCTTCCAATAAATGCGATATAGATATTGGATCTATTTAAATCCCTTCGGATTTTATTTATTACAATCTGCAACAGTGATATACTCACGAATAAAGTATCACAAAATTGAAATAGATCCTAAAATCTATCCCAATTTATACATGACACCGGATTAAAGTGAATCGAGCCAATAAGATCCAATTAGACGATATCCCCGGTCGTATACCTACGACAGTTGATTAGCTACTTCGATAAAGAAACAAAAGCGAAGCGGCAGGCGGATGCACACGGTCGATATGCAAGTAAGTCAGCCGATTCGGTCGCGATAAAATGCGCTTCCTCGCGGATGCAGTCTCGCACGCTTGCAAGGTAGGTGGAGCGCCCCCGCTGTTTTTAAGCGTCGGTGACTAATTGGTGATGTCGCGGCCAGGCGTTGAGACACACCCCTCTTTCACTCTCGTCCTCTTTTGGTACTCACCCTCTCGACCGTACACCGACGACCCTCTTCTCGTCGCCTCTTCTCCGAACAGACGCCACCACCTTCCCTTTCTCCTACCTTTTAGCGCTCTTCGCACAACAGTGGTGTATTAATGGCTGCGTTCTGTCGGTACACCTACGACAGAAAATTTGAAGGTTTGTTTGCTTTTCGAGCAGCGCATTTAGTGTTCCTGCTAGTAGATTTAAATGTAAAGTATCTTGGAGTATAGGTAAATATTTGAAAAATACTAATAGGCCTTAATAGGAGATACTGAGTATTATTTTTTCACAATACAGAAATCTTTATCGCGTATGATAAAGGTGTGATTTGATTCAGACAATGTTTTATTACGTGTTTATATATAGGAAATATACCTATAGATATTATTACCTTTAAAGTTTCTACGGTTTAATAGAATGATAATAATGAGAGAACATTTATTTTTTAGATTTATTAAATAAGTACTTGAATTGAATTGGTGTAGAAGTCTGGAACACCTTTGTAAAATACGCTACTGCTGCCTCTTATCCCCTAATCTCGCTCCTCCAACTGTTCCTCCTCAATAAGGGAGGTACAAAAGGGAGCTTTAGTTGGCTCATTATTATTACTATACACACCCACATGAAATAATTATACTCCACATTAGTACGTACGTGCACCACGGAGAACGACCGTTTTCTCAATTATTAAAGTGAAAAAGAGGAATGAATGTTTCCAATAGAAAGCATCGATTAATACATCTTTTGAGTCTAAATCAGTATTGAAACAAAATCAATTATTATTCAATTATATACATCGATACATTTATTCGTATAGCTATTGCAATCGATTTCCACCCCTTTCATATGTTTCGTATTAAACTACTTGCGATCCAATAAATAAAATTCATAACGTTAATCTCCTATCCTATATTAATCTTTCTAATATTAATCTTACCAAAAGAGCAATTAAAAGAAGTTATAAAAATCACAAACCTATTATAATTATAATGATACACAGTTCGATGTATTTCTATGGACTTACTTTCGATAGTCGTTAGACCATTTGTAACAGGACTCGGTTAGTCCGGTATATTTGCGGGACATCCTGTGTTCATAAATAGAACGGCTAATAATGGCAGTGGAGTCAGGTCAACGACAATGAGCTTGACGGGGTGTGAGCAACGTTTACCCCATTTTTCCTGAAAAGAAGAGGAGAAAAAAGAGAAATAAAAAAAAATGGATGAAAAAATCAACCTCGCGCATGCCTACCGCTTGTAACCCCTGCGTTTTTTCTACATTTTTGGAAAACGATCGAATTATGCCGCCCACTTCTGCTTTTTCCCTTTTCAATTCTCCTTTCACACCAGTAGAAACGATTTCTCTTCTTTTTTTTCTTCTTCCCTTCTCTGTCTCTGTCGTCCGATGATTCCCGTATACGAAAGAGCGACACACGGTTGCCAACGTCCATTCGGCTTTGTACGAAAAGTTTCTCTGTCATCAGTCATTTTCTTCGGGGCGACCGACAATAATATGGCATATAATAGAATCGGCATAATGCCAGTCGCCTTACGTCCTGACACGAAGTCGAGGATTTTATTATGACACATCGCTCGTTGTTATGTCTGTCGCGCACGTTCTCGCGCTTTATGGTGTATAAATTGATGTATAAATTAGCGCCTAATATTTCCCATATTTTCGATTTTAGCCGGAATAATGGGAGGTACATTATACATAGATTTTCCTGCGACAAAGTGTTTTTCGATAAGCAACCCCAAATGTTGCCAATAGTTTGCTTTTCTGTGTTACACATAAAGCCATTTACTAGTAGCTTGCACAATGATTTGACTATACTACAATTTTATTTTGGAAAATTATTCGGAAGTCTGTTAAGGATTATCCTCGTTTCTATCATCGTGTTTCTTCGTCGTAAAGTTTCTATGCCATAAAATTTGTAATTAGAAAATAATAATTCAACTATATTATAATTTCATCGTATTATACTAATCTGAACATTATTAATAATTATCTCTGTTTATACTGCAGTGTTTCTTAGTTCTAAATTTGTATGCTAGAAAATTTATAATTGGACGATAAATTCACAGGATTGGAAAGTTCAGATGTTATCAAAATTACGAATATAGATTTCATTGAAAGTTGTTAGCGATCAGAAAAGTTCTTGATTACAAAAGATTCCATCGAATGCACGTTTAGTATAATCCCCATAACGGTGTGCCCTCTTTTTGCCAGAGGCGTCGGGGTTACTAAAAGGCACACTCCAATGTTTGACCAAGCTGTGCAAATATAAACGAACATCGTGTAGATCGGTGTAAGAGGAGCACAATTCGAATGTGCTCCCAAACCTCCCTGTTGGCAAACATTTTAACAGGATTAGAACACACTTACCGGGTCTAATCTGACCAAATAGTCCTATGGGAAACCGCAAGCTTTAAGTAGCTGTCATAGAGTTGTCGGCTCCGCGTGATTTACGTTCTTCCATGATGTATTTCAAACGAGGAAAACTGATACTTTCTTTAGAAAAATTATCTGTAATAAAAGATTGGTAATTAACGAAAAAAATACATAATTATTTTTATATCTTATGGATATTCTCTAATAAATACCTCTATTAAAAGAGTAAAGTTATTAGAAACTAAATGTCTTCAATAAATCTGCGATGTAGCGTTTCGACGATCGTAACGAGTTATACTGCGAATTTCTCATTATTATCTCTAATTTATTTCATAATATCTTTCGCCTCTTGCTGATTTTATACTTCACTTTCGCTGGTATAGAATTAATTGCTATTCTACCACGAAGAGCCAGAGGAACACGCACGTAAAAAGCAATTTTCTGTTCATACAATTCTCCGGAAGAACTTCATCCTAACGCGTCTACTATTGAGAATACTGTAAGCGGAAAAATATTGTTCGATATTATTACTCGACGGAGCGGCATTACAGCGTATCTGTTATTCGAAATTCTGCTCCAACTTTCTTCTTCGTTCCCATCCTAAATAGTATAATTTACTTAAATAATTTAACATTTCGTTACTTGTTTCGCGCAACAAAGCCTTCCTTTCATTGTTAAAGTTAATTTATTTCTCATCAGAAAGGCACATTTTAGAGGAGAGGAAAATCAGAAACAGAGAAATATACCTGTACTTGTGCTGCATGAAACCAACTGAATCTTCGCGCAAATATCATTCTTGCTTGACTTTTTGCAGGGTTGCCGTGCCAGCTCGCGATGCGCTGCGCCGTTCATTATACATTCAAAATATTATCCTTACATGTGTGTTTGCTGTGTAAATGCAAGAGAACTGCAACGAAAGAAAAAAAAGAAAAGGTAGAAGACTGTTCAGTACGTGTTTGCTTAGAATAGCAATAGTGTCAGAGCTCATGACGTGTTCTTTGTAATCGTGACGGCCCGGATGGCTGGTTGGTTAGTTTGCTCGTCTCGTGCATATGCATGCAATTGCAGACGCGTATTTGCCTTTCCACCAATTCCCACTTGTCTTCAAAGTTATACAACAAATTACTACAAAAGGGCTACGACGAATGTACTTTGTTATCGAAACGTTTTCGATATGACCATCTGCTAAAAGAGAATTTTATTATATTATAAACAAATTTTACCAATTTCTCTTTTAACTAGAAATAAAACTTAACTTTAACCGAACCTTAACTAAAAGAGAAAAGAAAGGAGAAGATTTTTCAAAGAAATATATGGCTATATAAAAGGGGTATACATTTGCGCAAGAAGCACACGCATGAAGTCCCATGATGAATATAATAGCATCTAATGGAATATTATCATTATTCGCAACTAACCCTATCGCTCTTCCTCTTTCTCAATTCTCTCATCTCTGTCTCTCTTCATCTCTTCTTCATCCGCTATTGGAACACGCCTGCTGCACTCGTAGATGTCCATTAATCACGGACATAAGCAGGCGACTAATTGTTGGGTTTCAGGGAGAGAGGTATAGACAGAGTGGAATGGATAGAGAGGCATAAAATAACGTCCCTTTATCGGAGGCACGCACCCCTTACACACGATGGGCCCTTCGATTCATCCGGAGATCGGGAGGATCACGCTGTGAAAGTGATCGTGGATCGTGCGACGGGACGTGACTTGTCGATTTCACAATCGTTTATTATTTCTTGCCGGTCGTCGACTATTCTACCCGGCTGTGTCTCGTGTTCGTGTGACGACGCTCTTAACATCTCAGAAAGTACATATTTCACGAATAACTTGCGTTAGGCGTTTATTTAAAGTTTTCTGAAATTGTCCAATTATTTCGTTAAAAATTATCGAACTTGGAATAAAATTTAATTTTATAAATAAGAAAAAAGGAAAATGCATGTTAGCGGAAGTATGATAGATCGTGCCGCGAATAGAGAGAAAAGCTTCCCATAAAATTGGGCGATCATTTGCGAAGCATTTAAAGGCGGAACTATGAAAAAACCGACTACCCCATTGAGGACAATTGCAGGAATGTCAGCAGAGAGAACGAACATAAAGGTGCGATGTGCCTATAGGTACAAATCAACGGCGTACGTCGCTTCTCCATAATCCATCATCGCATGCCTATTCGCGGAACAGAGAGACGATCTGTCATCTACTTTCGTTTCGTTGCGTCAGTTCATTCTACCCGAAACATTTCGGTCCTTGCCTCGGCCATTTAGCCGAACTCAGCCACAGCTTCTTTTTTTAATATATATCTCTGATTTTTTTAATTCGTCCCTTCTTTCTACCTTCTTCTTTCTATCTGCACTCTCGAAGCGTCTCTTTTTTACTTCTTCTTCAATTTCGTTGCATTTTATTCTCCTTCTTCGTTTACAAGAATAGTTATCAAGATTACAGAAGTTGTAATTATCTTCATAGCCTTCGTGCATAATTGAACTCATAATATTAGTTAAATTATTGTGCAAAAGGATCTTGTACCTTTATTACAATTTCATTTTAAATTTTGATCTATAAATACCAGAAACATTTAGCATTTGCATTCCATAGGTAATATGATATAAACAACGATACATTCTATGTATGCGAAATAATCCTGCAGACGTCTAAAAGGCAGGATCTATTTGTCATTAGGTCTGAAATAAATGTGCAACTGGCGTGGTTTGTTGCACCTCGATGCGCATCCATCGTACAGAAATCGGTTGCCGCTAATGACATTGATTCGTTCTACTTCGTCGCCGCTGCGCTGCTAGTATTCTTTGAGATCCTTGCACCGTTCAATCAACAGTTCTGCAAACGATTTGGCAGCCTGTACGCACCTGGTTCATCGAAATTTTCCGACAACCTTCACCAAGGAAAGCAATCTTTAGTTTGGCCTCAAAATTCATTATTTGTTCGTAATCTAATCTTCTAACTAAAAAATATTCGCGTCTTCTATTTTGTGATTCATAAATCTATTTTCCTTCTATGTGACCGCAAAATTCATTCTAAATTCAGTAACTCGATTCGTTTAAATCATCGAATACTAAATTCATCGTTTGTTGTTTCTTAAACCGTCGCTGCGTAACGTCGTGATGTTACAGCTTGGTGAAAGATAAATGGCGTAATGGTCGATAACGAAAAAATAAAAGGAATAATAGGGTGGTGAGTCTCGGTTCGTTACGACGATCGCCGTGCAGACCGGAATTCGGGGGAGAGGGTGTCCACCCGTCCCACGTTTCCAACCCCTCGCAGGAAAGTTCGCGCTTAATATTATTAAATTGAAGGACAATGGCGGTGGCTCATGACACGCGACGTTTAAACGATTTTAATAACATTTCACGGAGATTTTTTTAATAATATGATAATAAAGGGAAATGAAAGAAAACGCTCAAGGGATTATTATCATTCTGTCACGGAGGCTCTATCCGTACTTCGCTCTGCCTCCATCTGCCTCGTCCCGTCCCTTTTCATCCGTCAGCCAACCTGCCGCTTCGATTCTCATCGCCAGATATACCGGAACTTCTGTTTCGCTTTCGTTTTAATATTCGTCGAAAAAGAATTCAGTATCTTCACCTCGTTGCTTCCACGCGTTCCACCACTACCTTTCAGCCCTTTTAATTTCTCATTCCCCTCCTCGCCATACCTTATTCTCGATACCGATCCTTTTATTGAGAGGCAGAAGTTAATATTGGCCACGTTCATGTTCATGTTCACCCTTGTGTTTCGTGTTTCAATTAAAACCGTCTTTACCGGTTTCACGTACTTGCGGTCGAGAACGTGTCTCTTCCGGTCACCTTGGCATTCTTTTCATCCATAGATTGATTTATAGGTATTATCTTATCCTTCTTATTATTACGCTATGGTAACAGTCGATATGTATTCTGACAAATACAGCATACAAGAAATATAATGAACATTTTTGTTGATCTAATTCCCATGTTACTTATTATTTAAAAAAACTATGATAAATAGAAATGTCTCGTTGTAAATACCGCATACGTATCTCTTTATAATATCGATCAAAGTGTCTTAAATCCAGTGATTCTTCTGAATAAATACAGCTTTTATAATTTTACATTTCAAAGATAAAGTTAAAAAACGTGAAACGCGAAACGTGAATCTTCGATCCTTATAGTAATCCATCTTAAGCACGATATATCCCTCATTTCGACTTTGAATCAACTATAGCTCACCTTTCATGGTTTTATACTTTGTATAGAATAAAGGAGTGATGCGCGGAAAACGCGACAAGCATTACGGGTTAAAGAATGGGGATATTTTACGCTCGGTAAAGCACAGTCCATCGGGCAAGTCCACCCCTATCCATGCACAATAGACGGGGTGGTTAGGTGCCCTAGGTGTCAACCCGTTTTCGTACGGGTGGTCTCCTTTCGATACTGTTCTCTATTTTCGTCGAGTAGAGCTCGAGCACCCAAAAGAGTTCCCTTTCTGAACGTTCAACGTGTTTTATACTACAAGACGTGTTGCATATTCTTGTAGCCGATTTGTCACGTTTCTCTATGAGCTAACGACAAATCCAAAATTTTTCGACTTAGAAACGAAATATTAAATGTGCCATTTTTTTTATCTCGAAGATTAGATATAAAAGACAATTAGAATATTATCTAGTACAAAAATTCAAAAAATTTGTGAATTTTCAAAGTATTACATATCGATTTTAATATTTAAGAGAAATTGATTTTATTATGGTATTATTAATAATATAAGTGGTAACTGATAATTAAATTAAACGTAATTCGCTTCGATAAGAGTTATTCAATTGACCAGTCAATTTTAAACTATTAAACGTATCAAAACACGATCACAAGGCACAATTATCGCAGTTCACTCTAGTCCAAGAACTTCCTTCGTTTCTTGTTGTTCGCCACAATTAGGTTGTTTTCCCCGGCGGAAATTTCGGGTGCTCGAGAGAAGGGCGAGAAAAACGTTGGATAGATGCCCGCGATCATTATCATTAACGCGGTCGACACGGGCGTAGAACTCGGCCCAACGAAGCATAGATAAAGCTACAAAATATTAATCTCTTGTCGGGGCGAATGTATTTTTCAAAATTTCAACGTGCCGTTCTATAATGCTCCAATAGTTAATGCGGGACCATTAGTCAAACGTCGGGGCTCGTGCACACGAAAAGAGAAATTTCGATTTTAAATCGCTACATTTATCATGCAAGCAGGCGCATATGACACCGTTCTGATTTTATTTTGTTTCTCTTTCTTCCCTCTCCCCTGTTCCATCTCTACGTTCCAAACCCTTTTTTTTCTCTCCTCCCCCTCGTGTTTCTCTTTCTCTATTTCGAGAACCGCTACAACGTATAGGCTACTGGTTGCGAGTTGTTCCCTGTTTTTCGAAAACCGATCCGCTAATAACTTGTAGCTATATTTTTTCCTTGGCTCGCGCTTCAAAACGCGAGACCCAAATTCAAAAACGGATTGCTGAAAAAGAATCGCACATTGATTGATATAGAAATTTTCAATCGAGCGATGAATATTTTGGTAACTGAAGCTATTGAACGACTATACTTAATTGGATCGATTATTTTCATTCTTGTATCATGTTATCGTAACATTTAAACTTTCTCGCTCTTAACTTGATAGACATATCAGTTTAATTATACATAGGTACCTATTAATAATATTACCATAAATATAGTAAACATTGAAATTAACAGGTTCAAGAGCTGTAGTACCCCAAACGATTTAATTTGTTGCTACCATTTGTGTCAAATAAATTAATTTGCTATTGAATATGTTAAGGAAAAAAATTTTTGTGGAATAATAAATTAACAAAAGATTTGATCTTTTTACGATATTTTCAGATAATTCAAGAAAAAGTGATCGGTCGCCACAAATTGACAATTAATGCGTACGAACGATTCCTGGGCCCCGTAAGCAGTAACATATATATTTTGCAAAAGCGTCACCTATACCTAATCAAAAACCCATACTTGTCTCATAAAGTACGCTTTCATTCATCCTTTCTCGTAAACATGCTATCAGAAAATAATAAAAACGCCAAGGGAAATCGGCCTGATTCCGCACCGGGAGCCATAACACACCGGGCCAGCTCGTAAATTTTGGACCGCCGTTTTACTCTCCTATTTATTTCTCCTTTCCGAGAAATCGATCAGAGTATAACGCAGGTATCAAAATCGAATCGGTCTTAAGCGAACCACGTCGCGTGAAATATAGCAGAAATTTTTATTAACGGCGGTATTACTTTTTGGGGGCCAAAGAAGTTACCTACGGGTTGATTTCAATCAAATCTTCGTTTTAATACCGTGCATATATTAATTATTGTTCGCCTCTCTCAACGTATAAATTTCTCCTTGGTTTATTAACAAAAATGATTAAACTTTCATAATAAAGAACAACTTACTTGCAAATGGATATGCAATATATTTTTATAAGATATATAATTAGATATTTAATATAGATATAAGACATCGGACTTCTTGAATTCGTAAAGGTCAATAACTAAATTAAATATAATTTATATCCACGTATCATAAACATGTTCATTAAATAGTTAATCTAAAAAAAAAAAAATTATTCACAATTATTTCAAACATTAAAAATGTATTTCATTTATTCAACTGAATACTCAGAAATATTCCAAAAGAACGATAAATCGATTATTTTAGTTTGTTAGGAGCTTCAACATGTTTATGTCTGCACGATATTAATTACTGAAGGTAATTCGGTAAATGTCTACCGCTTTGGAAATTAACCTTCGAATACATCGTCGACTAAATTTTCATTAAACGAAGATTAAGCGTTCTCATGTGAGAGAAACCCGCGAGACGCGCGCCTTTGATCGCTTCTTCGCCACAATTGCCTGTCAGTGCAAGCATACGCACGATATTCTAGCTGATCAATTAATTACGTACCTCTACCATATTAATAAAATTCCGAGCTATCAAAGTATAAAGTTATTCTCGTCTTTTCCAATCGATTTCAGAGAGCAACGAGCGAAAATGTTTTTCAAATAACGTTTTGGCACGCGCTGATGACTATAAAATGAATATGTTTTGTTAATATTTGCATACATCACGGTGTACCAACGCATAGGGCAATAAACAAATGCATAATGGTATGAATATTCATGATCGGTTAACGATGGACAATCATGAAACATACAAGAGCAGCACAACTATTCTACATTTTGCATATACATATAAAAAATATCTAAAAATTTACCATACTGCTTGAAAGTTAACCTTACAACTTTTTATATTATTAGCGGTTCATCTGTCAATTTCTTACAACTTGCTCTCATGCTCCAGCTATTTCACTATTTTACAAAACCTCATTACTGGAGTGTACATAAGAATATTATATATCGCAAACCTTCTAAACTTCTTTAAGCTATTCATAAATCATTCAAAATCACAAAAAATTAGAATCAAACCTTTGAGTTAACTTGAAATTATATTTTGACTTCTAGTCGAAAGAAGCAACTATGTTGCGATAAAACCAAGGGTAGATCCACTAGTTCACAGATCGTCGCAGGTACAACGCGACCATTGAAATATTCGAGGTACAAACGAGGGAAAAAAGGGGGTTGCTTCTCCCAGGAAGGTCTACGAATGGTAAACTGGGCGTAACCCCCGATATCATCTTACAAGTGTGCGCAGGAATCGGTGCCAGGGATCGAAAGGGAGAGAAAGAGAAACAGAGAGGAAGAAAGAGAACGGATAAAACGTTGCTGATTTATTTATCGAATCATAAATTACCGGGGTTACAATACGTGGCAGCATGCAAAAGCCCGCGTGTCTCTACGGTGTTCCTTTTCTCTCTGTTCCTCCCAAATGGTGGATCGAAAATGCGGTGAGGGACCGAGGGCGTAAACGTAACGCATGTTTGCATTGCGTGCCCGACCGGAAACACGATTTATACGATGCAAATTAAATGTGTACGCTACACACACGCGTCTGGCTAACATTCGTTCATAACAAAAATCCCCTGCCGAATCTATCGTTGTTATTCTTAACGTTTTCATTACTGTGTCTCGTGCTTCTGACTTGTTCCTTAACTACTTGTGCATATTATCTAATGTGACTCCAATTCTCATGAAAAGACTTTCATTTATTCTAAGAAAGTTTAAGAAAAATTGTAAACAAGAGGTGGTAACGACTTATGTAAAATTTGTATAGGTTTATTTACCTATTAGCACGTTCTTCTCCATTTTTATGTAGTTTAAAATCGGTTACGAATCTTGTGATAAGTACCTTCGATAGCTTACGTGTATTACTTCTACTTGAACATTTTATTCCAAATATTTTAATTGCAACATATACATACATAAAATCCTGTAGAAATATGTAACGAAATTTCTTGTCATTCCGTTTAATATTTTATAGATGTAACATGTGAATTTTATTCTAATTCACGTCTTTTGTTCAAACCACTGAATAGAATATGAAGATTGATAATTATGGCATTCGTTTGAATACAAAGTTTCAGCAATTGGCAGATGGATCTATGATGGTCTAGTATTTGTGAGCGATTATTATTATAGGAACTGAAACACTTACGTGGTTGGAAGTACGGTTTGGAACCCTTTCTAAATCAGAATATTGAATAAACTGTGATCCATTTGAAACGCGTGCGGGGGATTCTTCACGGTCGCGTCCACATGTCCACCAATTAGATACGCAGGATACAATCACTATTACCCTCCGTGGCCTGCAAGCAATTATTCATTTCTCATAGCAATAAAACGTCTTTTTATTATAATTTTTATTCGTTATCACCTTACAATGAACAAAAGGTTTCATTAAAGAATTTTCAAAATAAATATAATTTCGAATCAAAATTATTACACTTCCGTTGTATTATTATTAGATCGAAAATTTATGGTTGGTTAGACAGAGCAAAAGATTGTTTCTACCTACTTGCTTCGCGTTAAATAACCAATTTATAATACGTTACAAGTACAATTCATTTTAATATGATTCGAATGAATACCCTTACCAGTTACCTAGCCGTGTTGTGACAATGTTTAGGGAACATTTTGGGGTCTAACATTTGTGTACGCTCCCCTTTTTAGCCAGTTTTCATTGTACAACGAAAACGTATCGGCCATTGACAAATGGGAGATATTAATTTTAACGTACCAGAATTTCGCGTGACATCCACGTCATGGGATACTACCCTCGATTGTCGCGTTCATTCTCCCGTGCTCCTCTCAAAATTCGCTAGATACATCCAGATACCATAAATGTAAAATTTAAAATTTCTGGTTTGTAAAATTCATAAACTATCATAGATTTATTCTGGATTTTCTGCAATAAATGCAATTGAAATATGATCTAATTAAATAGCTTTATCTTTACTACATAACAATGATGTATCTAACATTTCAATACAATAAAAAAAATCTAGCGACAACTAAAATTTATAAATAAAAATACATTAGATACTCAATCATCTTCTATTTCTAAAAATTAATTCGTTCATTCATTTAGAGCAGTGTATTAAAAGATATTTATCGAATGTTTCAATAGTTCTATCGATGTTGGACGATTTCATCGTAATGGTTGTACTTGATCATACGTGTAGTATTCATTCTTATAATATAAAACATACCTACTACTTATCCCGGACACGGAGTTAAGGCTGTAAAATGACGCGAACGTATCAGACGGAAATACGTTCGAAAAGGTAGGGCGACATTGGGAATTGAAAAATAGTGCCTTGGGCCGCTGTCGTTCACAGTGATGGTTCCGTGACAGCCAATGTAACGCACGAATTAACGAAATAATTGATTTTCATACCGTTCGGAGTCAGCGGCGCGCGCAAAAGACTGAGCGAGCCGATCGCCGAACCGAGGAGATATTTTCTCGATTTCCTGACCACAGGTGCATCCACGTTACTGCATCGTGTATGAAAAAGCTTCAGCCTTAGGCGAATTTTCCTTTACAACGCGAAAATACTTGGCTCGTTTTTCATATAATTCTATACGATTTAACCTTTCCCGATTTAACATGAATACTACTATGATCTTTACCATTATACGCAAACAATGTTTTAACAATTTTGGAAAATATCTAAGATTTCTCGTTTCTTATTATCGTATACATTGTCTTATTACATTGCCTTATTACATTGTCATTATCTCCGTATATATTGCTGAAATTAATCATTTAGAATATATATCATTAATAAAAAGTTCATTTTTAATATTTAACAATTTCTGCTTGAACATCATATATTTAGAACATTAATAAATTCTCGATGAAATGAAACTAAAACTTAGAGAAGACTAAAATGTTTGTTAATACATCTATTAGTTTTCATAACTGTACATTAAGTAAAACTAAATATTTTAATAAATTGCATATGTGCTTATCGCGACAGACGAGGCGTGTTCCACTTTCTGGCTAATAATTCACCAAAGTCGAGTAAATCGGCGTGTCTCGTAACGTTAATAGGTAAAGCGAAAGAGATTATTCGTAGCCAGCTGGATAATATAAGCCGGCGAGCACGCTGCTATATGGATGGGGGAGTCGGTCGAAGGAAGGAAACGAAGGCGGAAAGAGAAAGAGAAGGAAAACGGGGAGAGAGAACAGATTTATATTTGAAATTAGATTAAGCTCCTGCGCTTGAAAGCTATATAAACGCCCCTCTAGCCAGCAGTGCCGCGTACGTTCCGTGTTCTGCAATCCACTAAGAGGAGAGACTCAATAAACCAACTACTCACTCTCTTTCTTCCTTCATCTTTTTCTCTTTCCCATTCTCTTTTTCCCTTTCTCTCTCGTATCTTTTTTTTCCTTCGTTCACTGCATTTTTACAGAATCCAACTCTGTTCCTTGCTTTCTTCCTACATATGTCTTTTTTATTTTTATCAATAAAACTACCCGTCAAATCGTCTTATTTCTCTTTCTTCCCAGTTTTGCGAAGTGTATGATCTTTCTTGTGTGTTTCTATTTTTCACGTAGAAGTAACCATTCTGTTTATCCTGCTTTATACTTTCGCTAATCCGTAGATACACTCGTATTATTCTTGAAATAGCTGCGTGGAACTTGAAATATTATTCGTGCTTTCTCTGACGCCTTTTGTTCTAGCGGAAGACATCGACTTTGCCAGTACTCTTACGATTAACTTTCTTTTCTTCTGCTTTTTCTTTCTGATCGCAATCTTTATATTCTTTATTTTATATTAACTTAAAGTCTTTTATTATTGTTACAAACTTACTGGTTATGACAAATTTCCTAATGTTTCTCAGGATCCTTGTATAACATAGCAATCCATTTTGACTTGTAATTTAGATAAATATTAGAGAAGTAAAATAATGTAAATCGTTTTGTAAATTATATTTATAATTATATTTATAAATAAATAAATATATATTTATTTATTTGTTTATTTATTTATTTATTATTTATTATATATTAGAGATCTAGGTTTCACATGTACCTAAAATATACGTGTATACATATAATTAATATATCCGTGTTTTAATCCGTGTACTTCTCAATACACGGGTATATGGGTATTGAAATATACGGACCGTAATATCTGTACATGCATCCGTGTACTGACTTTCACGGATACACGTGTATAGAAATTATATAATTTCACGTGTATTAATCCGTACACCATATTTCATTTCTAATTAGATATCAGAATGTTTAAATATGCAAATAAGTAAATAATTTGTGATAATCTACTAGCATTTTCATTATTGCATGAATTTTCTGGCGACATTCGTTTGAAGATATATTTAAAAATAACTATAATTTCGGAAATTTCGAAACGTTTCAAACTTGAATGGAACGAAAGTGACATTCTTTCATTAAACTATATATCCTGTTTTTTTATCTAAGTACACGTATACACGTGTATTTTCAATATACGTTCAAAATCAGGAAATATAATATATATATATACGTATATATGTTTATAGGAAAACACACTCTTTATAAATTATTAACTAAAAATTGTCATTTTTAAATTATCTATAGCTAAAGTTTTGAATCAATGAGGTTTATTAATTTTGTATAATAACTCTACATGGGAGTCTGTAATGTACCTGGACCCACACCATATCCGTATCCTTGAGGTCCGAAATTTCGAACGTAACATTCTAAATAACAACATAAAATCTATCATTTCGCTAACTAATAACTATAAAGAAGAATAAACAAGATTATAAAGATCAAAATAACTAACGTTTGCAATAAATTTCCCCACAATTCTCCTGATACGTTAACGGTTCCAAGGGTTTTCTGCAGCAATAGCAGCTGAAGCACGTATTATGGAATGGTATACCAGACACAATCTTGAACAGGCAACGTTCACGCGTTTCAATGTCATTAATAGAAAACTATTAATTGATCAAATAATTCAAAATTACCTGCATTTCAGCTTGATACACTTTTCGGCCACAGCGCTGACAATCAAGACCTCCGCCAAAACAATCACATGCAGTTTTCGGTCGGCAACATCCTAGGTCAATGGGTTCTGCTCTGTCGGTACTACAACACCTTCTGGTTCTTACTCGACATATTGGACTTTTTGGTCTTCATAGGTAAAGAAATGTCACTAGTAAGGCACCATAAAATAACATAAAGCGACAATATTGAAATGTTCTTACCGACAGCAGCATGTGCTACCTCCATTTCCACAACAATTTCCACTTTTTGGACCACAACAACAAATTACTTGAGGACACGATCGTGGTGGAGAACAAGGTGAGCACGGTCGACAAGGTGGTACCACACAAGATTTCGCAGGTAAACACGTTTGTCCAGGTTTTCCACAACCACCACGACATCCTCCTCCACAACATCCACCTCCACCACAACTTTGAGATTCTACAGTGCACGGTTGACGACATCTAAAAATCGGTTTCTTGCAAATTGGCCGTTCAAGCGATGATGAACAACAACAACGTTTCTCAATAACTGGTTGAACATTGGATAAACAGGTTGTACAGGACGTTACAGCTGTGCGACATTGTTCTGATGGGTCTCCTGAAACATTTCTGACTAGTTTTCTTTATAAATAAATTGTTTTTATGTACTATGGTAGATTCCCGATTATCAAGTCCCGTTTTAATCATTTTTATTAAAATGAAAATAATTGACATATTCCATTATCCACATTATCTAGAAATACCTTTTATAAATAATAGACAGTATAGATACATAATTATTTATCTTATGCTGTATGTGATAATTGGTATATATTTTCGGATTAACTAACTATTCAGTCCTATAAAAATGGTTAAGCGGGAGTCTACCATGCTTGGAACTCAGTATATTTACTTCTGCAAAGACAAGCAGTTTCAACTTTTGTTGTTCCACACGAAGGTCTAAGACGAGGTCCGCACGGTCCACCGCATCCTCCCCGCATTCGTTCGTTTTCATCGAGTGATGAGTTCGGGTCACTTTGATGAGCGTACGTCATCGTGTCTTCTTTCGATGATGCATCGTCTTTTTCGTTCATTATTCTGTACGTGCGCGACTCTGAACTGCCTTTGACGCAACGATCTTGCCCACGATTCTTCTCGATGTCATTGCATTTGCTTAGCGTATCTTCTTCACCGCACTCTGACGCGCTTTTTTCAAAATGCATTCTGCCACTATCTTCGGTATGATTTACGTTAATATTTTCGTATCCGCCGTCATTTTTACCAACCGAATCGTCCGCTTGCCAAATATCGTAAGTATTATTATATTCCTGTCTATTATCGTTATTGTAACGGAGCCTATGATGAACATCCTGCATTTTCGTGATACAATTCTGGTGGTTTTCGCGCATATTTCCGAAGACGACGTCATGGAACGAGACTCGTCGTCGGGAAGGCAGCGGACTGCGAGGCGGTGGTACCGGCGGATACGCAAATTTTCGTCTTGACGGAATAATGACGCTAATGTCACTAAATTCGTACACGGGGTCGTATTTGTTAATTTTATTATTCCGGTTGATAGTTGTCACTCGAGTTTTGTCTATGCTGGAAATATCTACGCTTAGAAAGCCTTATTTTGACAAATTATCACTGCACTGATGCTTTTGATAAAAATACAGAAATAAAAATAGGAATTTGAAATTAATGACGCAACGTGACAACTAGACTGTTAAGCAACCATTAAAGGATTTGAAATTACCGATATCTTACCAACGGATGCTATTTCCGGTGAAAAGTTGTAAATACAAATTCAACGTAAATGCTAGTTTAATATATCCAATTATTTTTGCACTTAGGGCTAAACATTTCTTCAGAAATAGCTTACAAAAATCTGGAAGAATAGTAATAAGGAAAATTCAGAAAATTTGATATACCTTAATTGAGCCTCTGTAATGTTGACTTCATTATTACTAAACAAAATCTTTGGCTCAGATTGATCTGTTTCTTGTTTCTGCGCCTCAAATTGACAATCTTTCGCGATATCGTTATTCTTCTGCGACTCCAGAGACAACGTACTGTTTTAATAAGAGCATCATTAACAAGGCATTTTTGGATGAAACTAGGTATGACCAGAAAAAGCGGAAATACGTATGTATCGAGAATAAATTTAAACCTGCGGAACTTAGAATGTTGACGATTGTACCACGTAGTAATTGCGTTAGGACTGGGTGAGGGGTCGCAAATTGTTGTCATTGAATTGACAACACCTAGATTTGCACACTCGTTTTTCAAGAAATGTTTTTTCTCCTTATCAAAGTAAACGTTTGTCTCCTCGACTTCGCTACCTCCACCGCGAAGTCTATGCTTGTCAGATTGATAATGTTGATTTCTATTTAGTGACGCGTTACCGATTGAATTTTCTGTGTCATAACACTGCCAATTTAATGATTCCTTTGCCGAAATTGTTAAGGTTGCAGGCGAGTGCTGTACTTTTTTGATTTCATGATTCACAGTTGACAAAGACAGGCGAACGTAACAATTCTTGCAAAATAATTCACCGAGATGCGTCACGACGTTACAACTATTCAATAATTTTCGACAATTACCTATGGAGCATTGAAAGTCAAATTTAAATAATCTTGGATTTATGATCGAATAATGAAAGAAAACATTACAAGAGGAAGTCTAATTGACTTAGACTAAATTCTTTAATAGAAATTTACGATACTAACGACAAGAGAAACAAAACGTATGCCAAACTTTTCCAAGAGCTAATTTCTCTTCTGCGAAGTAAACCTCGCGATTACAACGTGGACAAACTCCAGGCATTTATTAATCAACGTTATCTACTTCTTGTTAGTATTTGAAAACACATGTTGCAATGATCTTTACATATTACTACCCTCAATTATACTATACACAATTTACATATTAAAATCCTCTTCTATTAAAATTTCTTCGATTACCTGTACGATATACGTTCTAACATTTATGAACGTTTACAGAATAATCATTTAGAACACAATAAATTTCACACATAGTTATTTTTGAATTTTGTAATAATCAATTTTTGTTATATAAAAACAATCTATATAAATTTCCCAAAATATGTTAAAAAATGTCGAACATCAATTACAGATCGATGTAAAACAAAACACAAGCATAAATATTATAAAATAATATTAGAAACTGTTAATATACAAGATTATATACAATTATCTTTTACAAGTAATAATAATGTCAAATATATTTCATTTATTGTAATATATATCATTATTATTATAAAGAAATACACAATTACTCTTATTAACAATGTTTGAAATATATATTTGCCTTTTTACATTTACCAAATAGAGAAATTATAATTCATACATATTACATTGGTAAACGTGTGAAGGAGGAAGTCAATGTGTTTAATCCACATGCAACAAACGTCAGGTCATAGTGCAAGTGGCTCCGTGATTCAAAGAGGTTAAGAGAGCTGCCTAATAGAAATGGCAGCAATAAAGGGCCTGGGTAGAAATATCCCCTATCTGAGGCAACAATTTGCTGCCCTTTTAGGAAACACCAGTACTAGTGTTAAATTCATATGCATAGTCGTTCTGTTTTCCTATTGCCTTTCTTTCTCCACGGAAACGGTACGTGTATTGAGCGTGACACCAGGTTACCTACTGCCTCCAGTTTTTTGGATTTGGACTGCATTCACCTTCTGTTTCCTTGAGATACATTTCTGGGAAGTATGCGTGGATATTGTGACAGTAGGTCTTTGTGGCAAATTGATCGAACCATTATGGGGCGCGATGGAAATGATGACTTTCTTTGCTATTGTTAATTTTGGCGTCGCTGTATTATCTGCTTTATTTTATTTATTCCTTTATATGTGCACCAACGATCCGGATCTGCTATTTGATATACACATTCATGGACTAACTGGATATATCGCAGGTATGTTCTTTGTGAATAGCCTTTTGTTGTCATCGAACACATGTCATGTAATATGTGTATATATACACATATATATGTATAGATGTATAATATATTTTGTTATATTTTTTTTCGGTATAGTATTATAGTTTTAGATAATATTAAATACATGAAATATATAGAAATTAATTAAAGAAAATTACTTGCATTAACTTAAGACAAAATTAATTAATGTTATTTATCTTTGTTTATAGGTGTTGCAGTAGCTGTGAAACAAATAATGCCAGATCATATTTTAGTTAAAACACCAATTGGAAAGATTACGAATAGGAATATACCATTAATGGTATGGGTTATGGGAGTGATATTATGGCTTTTTGGATTATTAGAAGGCACTCATCCAACTATGTTTCTTAGTGGTTTATTAATATCATGGATATATCTTAGATTCTATCAAAAACATAACAATGGCACACGTGGTGATATGGCAGATAATTTCACATTTGCAAGGTAAATTTTATTTTAATGTTATTGAAAAACATGAAATTAGATAGAATATTCTTAATCTTATGCATATAAATTCAATTATAGTTTCTTTCCAAATGTCTTACAACCACCAATAGCAGTTGTAAGTAACACGGTACATGGCTTTCTTGTACGAGTTGGAATTTGTAGAAAAGTAGTTAGAAGATTTGACATGTCCAATGCCCCACCTGGTCTCATTATAAATCTTCCTGGTATCGATCCACATGATAGTGAAAGAAGAAGGTTTGACATTCTTTTGCGTTTATTAAAACATATGCATATAATAAATAAAAAAGAAGAGCAGTTAGTTCAGGAATAATCTTAAAGTTAATTTTGAAACAATAATATTTGTAGGTTCATAACTGATAATAATTTTCAGGCAAATAGCATTAAAAGCCTTGAGTGAAAGATTGAGCAAGGATCATGCAAAACCATGGCAACAAGAAAGAGCTAAGAAACATTCTCCAGTACCTCCTGCAGTTTCAATCCCAATTCCTGATACTGCTACACCCAAGCCACTTGCGTCTCCTCTCATTCCTCAAGTTAGTGTTAACATACATAATCATACTTCTTCTAATACGTGATCACATCAAATAGACTGATTTCAAATACATGTATAAATATTTTAAGAACCTTCTAAAGAAAATATTAATAATATGCAACAATATTGATAATATGGCAATGTTTCATGAAATAGTAATTTTTAGTAATATGCATATGTAAGCAAAGCGCGATTATAAAAAAGAGAAGAATAGCAAAGAAAGTACTTTCAGATCTTTATTTGTAATTATACAACTACATCGAAAAAGCATTTATTTCTTAATATCTATTGGTAAATTCAGAGAACAATATGTAATATTCAAGCTGTGCCTTGGCGTTTATAACTTTTAATTAATTTGTGTATCCAACCTTAAATCTGTTTTTAAACATATAAACGCCGAGTTGATTTGTTCTTTAATATTACCACATACAAAATGGCATTTTATACGGTAAATAAATTTATATATATTAACCATAATGCCATATTGCAGATTGTACATTATATAGTCTTTAGAAGATTCTTAACAAGAAATATAGGAAAGCCGATCTTTCCAGTTTGTGATGATATTTTCCAAGAAAATCACGTTCTTTGTTACTAAGAAACTCTATATAAACTCTATTTATGTAACTGAGTATTGTCGGTAAAAGATAAATAATTAAAATTTTTTTAACAAACATGTTGAAGGTCCTGAAATACTGTATAAGTGCAGCAATGTTCCGTCGTTAATATTATTCAGTAATAGCTGGAAGGTAAAGATACATTACTAATAACAATGAATGAAAATAGACTGGTTTCCAGTGTAATGTAAAATAATTTTATTAGGGACAGATTTAAATTTGGAAAAGGTTATTACTTTACCAACAAGGTTTTAGAAAATATTTTATACAATCAGGATTACAATTAAATATTCTGTATAGTGTAAAATGTTAATGTACAATACATATACATGTTGAAATGAGATGACGATTATAAAACACAAACATTTTCAGCTTATTTTAAAGTCATACTTTAACAAAAATTGTAGGACGAAATGCTAACTTTTTACATCATGAAAAATGATTCTTTTACAAGAAGAGATGAGTATCAAATGCATTATTTCTGTAAATTTTAAGGCAATTATTTTAGGACACAGAGAACAAGTTTAGCTTCAACAAATTATTTTCATATTACTTTAAGCAATAATTATATTTATATCTGTACCTAAATACCTAATATAGGTATATTAAAGATTTTATCTAAATTATAAAATACATGTATATTTTGATTAATACGCATGTATTGCTTGTATACACATAAATTTATATTATTTATGTTCATTGTGTATTTTATTAATTTATTGTACTAATCTTGTCCTATATAGCTCAAACATAGTTAACATAATTCTTACTGCTTATTAGGTACAGGTATTTAAAATGTAATCATTTAGTTACATTGTAACACACACATTATTTTCATTTTATATTCGATTTATATTTTCACATGTAACATTCTTTCTTTACTTAAAACAATGCAACAATCAACTATTGTGCCACAAACACATGTTGAAATTTTTTTCGCCATATATTGATATTTTTAAACAATTGTTAAATATTGATTATTATAGTTTAAAAGTAATTGTTTAAAAATATATATGTATGAAAAGGTGAATGGAAAGTAGTTCGTATAAATGTGGATAATATTTGATATATCAATAGGTTGTAAATACAAGGAGTGATGTAATGTGAAGGGATCAAGACACTATAATGATGCAGTAATTATACATAGATAGATACATTAATACATGTGTGACAGAGTAAGATTAAAAACTATTTTCATGTATGATTCAAAACTATCCCTTAAGAATGTATGTTATTCATATTTTGGCCTTCCACTTAAAGATTACTGATAAAAAAATTTTTAAGTACTTTTATTATAAGATTTTTAGTCAATTAATATTTATTATAAATATTACTAGAGTTAAAGAGCGAAAGGCCAGAATGGGGTGTATGAACAAATGAATATTTGTTAATTTCATTAAATACATTATAAGAGTCTAATATAATAATTACACATTATATATATGTACATGTTATATATAATGAGTTTTGTACATATGTTAAAATCGTTACAGTCTGTACAATATTAAATTTTACTAAAAAAATACATATTTCCTATTTTCCTATACTGCTTGTAGGATAAAATTATAACAATTAACACTAGATATTCAATACATAATAGAAATACTTATTTGAAATATTAATATCTTATTATTTAATTTACATTACTCCTAATTTATTAATTGTATATAAGTGATAAGTATAAAATGTTTTCATATTACATAAAAAAAGTATCTCATTCTTTGTTACAAATCCTCTTTCTCAAACTATAAGTTTAGAAGTGGGAAATAAATAAATATATCTATAGGATGAAAAGAACTTTATTGCTATTATAATATATAATCTTTGTCACTGAATGTTGCAATTATAGTTCTTGAAAAGTATAAAATATTCCGAATATTTTCTAATGGTGGCAGCACATTTTCAATATTTAGAACTACTTTTAATTGTCATAATAATTTTATCACAATTTATATCATACAATTCTTTACAACAGACATGTACTTTCTTTACCTATAAAATTGTTGTTGATGCTGTGACCATTGTGTTTGTGGTGGTGGAGCTTGTTGTTGTGGAGGTGGTGGACCATATGATGGATCTTGTATATACCCTGTTGGAGATGGCCTTATTGAAGTTGGTGTAGAAGATACATATTGCTGTTGTTGTTGTGGTGGTGGTGGCACATAAGATACTTGAGCAGGATGCTGTGGTTGCGGATAATATTGTGTTTGAGAAACAGGTGGTGGCACATTATATCCTCCATAATTAACTTGTGGAGGTGGAGGAGGATAATAATGATGACTTTGCTGCGTGTGTATGTCATGTGTTGTCATAGCTGTATCTTGAATAGGTACAGTTATAAGATTTGTTCTTAAAGGAGCATTATTTGGCGGTGGAGGTGCAGGATTTTGAGAATAATTCTGCATTGATATTAATGTCTGTGGTCTATGTTGTTGTCTATGCTCCACTGGAGTTTGATTGACCATTGAATTCACTCTAGGATCGTTTCCCATTATGGGTTGAACCATATGTGATTGCACTGATTTTATGCGGGTATTCTGCATAGCAACTGACGAAACTTTTGTTAATTGAGATTCTATCTCTGATTTAGAATGCACATATTGAGGAGGATCAACTTGCATTCCTTGAACTTGCTGTGGTGGAGCTGATATATGTCGATGATTTATATGAGCCTATGTACAAATTGATACATCTATATGACCAAAATAAATTAATAAAAATTGGAAAATTGAAAAATAAAGAGAAATTACCTGCAAATCTCTTTGACTAAGGTATGTTCTTCTACAACCTGCATTTCCATATCTAGTTCCTCCATGTGTACACATAAACACAGTACCCAAGCCAGTTTGTTCCACTCTAGAAACCTTTTCCATACAACGAGGACAAACTTTATCTTCCCTTTTGGCACAAGATAAACAAAATACATGTTTGCAAGGTATCTGAAACAAAAATATAAGCATAAAGATTTATGAATATTAAATTAAGAAATATTACTATGACACTTAAGTAAGTTGATTTTATAATGGTTTAGTCTATTCTAAAGATATACTATGCTTATTTTTTAAGCTTTTATGACTTAGATATTAACTATTAAAAATTTATTAGGTTTGATTTATATGTATATAAATATATATTTGTTTTAATATCTTTTCCTCATAAAAGAAACTCTCACCATGCGTCCATAAATAAGAATTGGTTTCAAACACTTGTCACAACAATGTATCATAGGATTTAACACTTTTTCTCCAATGAGATTTACTCTATGATCCCATCTTAAACGTAGCATTGGTTCAGGCGGTCCTCTATTGATAGTTGTAAAAGTTGGAGCTTCCAATTGTGATATATCAGCTTCCAAGTCAAACTGTTGCTCCAAAGGAAGCTGCTGTGTTGGTGGTGCTTCATGTTCTTCTAATTCTGTTCCAACAACTTCTGTTGGAGCTTCTTCTACTTGTTGAGGAGTATCTTCTTCATCACTTTCAATGACCTATTTGAAATATATATACAATAAAATAATAACATCAGCTAAGTAGGATAGACATTTAAAAAATAGAGATAAACTAAAGAAATAAATTAATCGAAAATTTAAAGCTAAAAGAACATTCAGATTTACCTTTACTTGTTTCTTAGACCTTCCTCTAGCTCTCCCTCGTGTTCTACCACGTGCTCTACCACGAGTTCTGCCTCTCATTCTTTTACCACCATCTTCCTCCATCACTATAATTATAAAAATTTAAAAACCTAATCATCTACTATGCAATCATTAATTTTTAGAAACATAAGATCAAGGAAATAGTATATTTAGTTATTATCTCAAAAATTAAACAAACAAATAATCAGTAACAAAAGTATGGTTTGATTTGATTGATTCGACGTTCTATATATTTTACTGTAAGGTATATTTTAATTTCAAAATTGTATGTCGGTAAGGTGGTACTTACCTAATTATGTAGGTTATATTTCTAATTCTAGGTAATAGATTATAATATCAATTATCATATTTATTGATAAATGCTTTAATTTACTGAGAATAAAATGCTTACATCTAATAATTAAAAAGCTGAATTTTTTTATTATTGGACTATGTAACGTCTCGCACTGAATCTAGTTAGTCCACATACATATATGTATGAATGAAGAAATAAGCTGTTGCTACAATCTCCATTGTAGTAATCTATGTGACGTAGTATTTTGTTGTTACCTTGGAGACGACAATCTACTTCACACAAAATGCAAAGTCGTATATTGAAACAAAGTACCCTGCATCTTTATGTTTATCATTGCATTTTGGCTAATGTTAGTCAATATAAACTTGATTAATTTAATAATTTTGCTCTTTTTTTGAAATTATTCTAAATAATGTAAAATTATGTAAAAAACATGATTAAATAAAATTGTTACTTTACATTTTAATGTGTTCATAACTGAAGGCAACTTCAAGGTAATTCAATGGAGGGAGTAGTTCTGAAATCGAAGACAACACAAGTGTTTTTAACATAGTATTTAAGTACCTTATTTTGTAATTTGTAACAATTTATTTGTAACAATAAGTTTTATAAAAGATGTCTTGCTGTTCAGGAGATGAGGATGATGAACAACGGCCTGAGCCGACACGTGTGCGAGGATGCACAGATATTTTCTGGCTTTGTTGCTTTATAGTATTTTGGTTTCTTATGGTATGTAAATGTATTTATTATTAAATTTTATCTTAAAAAGTATATGGAGCTAAAAATGCTATTAAACATCTTTTAAATAACAATATGTATAATTTTTGTATACAAATGTACTATTTGTTAATGGTGATATTATATTACAGATCTTAATAGCAGCTTTTGCTCTTGTTTATGGTAACCCTTTACGACTTATTAATGGATATGATAGCTTTGGAAACACTTGTGGTATGAAAAATAACCCAAAATTTGGTAGTATGGAATTATCTGGACAAGATACTAGTGATAAACCGTTAGTATTAATATAAAAATTATCATTTTTACAAACAAAATATAGGCAAAAGAATATAAAGTCTCATGAAATTGATTATTTTAGATTCCTATTCTTTTTGGATATATATAATGTTACACAATCCTTAAAAATTTGTGTAAAGAAGTGTCCAGATCGAACTATGACAACAATGAATGATATATGTAAATTTTATGAAGAAACAGGATCTCAACTTTGTCATGACAAACCAGGAAATGATCTAAGTGCTTGTAGTAATGGAAATAGAAAAAATAAAACTGGTTCTTGTCCTGGATTACCAGTGTATAATAGTATACCAATTCTTAATCGTTGTATTCCTAAAGCTATTAAAGATGTGGGAGAAACTAAAATTGCAAATTTATATGGCCTTATTAATTCTTGGGATATTATTGAACAAATTTTAGGAGATTTGTATAAAACATGGAGAGAGATTTTGTCTTTATCCTTCTTAGCTTTTGGTATGAAATTTATTATATTCATTGTTAATTCTATATGTTCTATAAAAATAATTAAATGAAATGTTTCATTTCAGTTTTATCTCTCTTTATGATTGCCATATTTCATTTATTAGCAAGTATTGTAACATGGATTGTAATGATTCTTGTCAGTGTAACTACTATAGGTAAATTATTGAAATACAAACAAGTGTTAAAAAATATGACTATTTAAACTGTTATTCAATAAAATATAATTCATATATTTGATTGTATAGCTGGAAGTGTATTATTATGGTGGACATATATAGAAATTAAAAGAACTTTGGATAAAACTAATCCAAATCAGCTTTTAGAAGAATCTGTTAGAAATGAAAGAGCGTTTCTAGCCTTTTCTATTATTGCAACAATAATAACTGTAAGTAACTATCATTAACTATTACTTTTTTGATTGATTAAAACATTTGTTTCTCTTATAAATTTTCATATATTTTAGGTCATTTTATTATTACTTTTAACCATATTAAGTAAACGTATTGGATTTATGACAGCATTATTCAAAGAAAGTGCTAAATGTTTAGCAGAATTACCAGGTTTATTTTTTCAACCCTTATTAACATTTACTGCTCTGATATTATTTTTTACATTTTGGGTAACTGTAATTCTTTGCCTTGCAACAGCCAGTAAGTATTTTAATTTGTCTGTGTTGCATAATCTCAAAATAGAAGTAATATTTATATAACAATGCAAAAATTATAGATTATCCTGGAACAAAATCTGTACAGATGTATAAAAATCATATATTTGATCCTCTAAATTTTAGTCTAATTAGAGAAAAAAGTGCATATGTTGAAGAAAGGAAATTTGACTTTTCCCTTGACTCATTTAAAAGTAAGTCTGTACTAACATATGTAATTTTTTTTAATTTAGCACTTGTTATTACCATTGAAGTGTTTTAGCTTTCACACTTGTGGAATATGTAGACCCAACTTGGGTAAAATATATGTGGTGGGTGTATATCATAGGATTAATATGGACGTCTGAATTCATTATTTCTTGCCAAGATATGGTGATATCAGGAGCTGTAGCTCACTGGTATTTTAGGTAATATTATAAGAAAAATCATCTTGTGCATATAAATAAAGTAGAATATACATATTTATATAATATATATATTTATTATTTCAGAGGCAAAGACGCTAGTGCATCCCCAGTATGCTCTGCTATGGGAAATTTAGTTAGTTATCACTTAGGTTCTGTGGCTTGTGGTTCATTTTTAATAACACTTTTTAAGTTACCTCGTTTGATCTTGACATATCTTTATGCTAAGTATGTTTTACTAATAAACATAGATGAGTCTATAAGATGTATAAAATATAAAAATTTGTAATATAAATATTCCACAGGTTTGAGAAAAGCAAAGAAACATCTCCATGTGCACAGTGTGGTTTAAAATGCTGCATATGTTGTTTTTATTGCTTAGAAAAATTTATTCGATATATGAATCATAATGCATATACTGTAGTTGCCATTGAAGGGACACATTTTTGCAATGCAGCCAAAATCGTATGTTATAATTTATTTTCATCTGCTAGAAATTTATGAAAGTAATGCTATAGAAAATACAATAATTTACATTCTTCTACTTTTGTAGGCATTTACAGCTCTTGTTAGTAATGCTTTACAAATTGCAGTAATTAATGGAATAGGAGATTTTATTCTATTTTTGGGCAAATGTTTTGTCACTGCTGCAACGGGGAGTGTTGGATTGCTATTTATGAAACAGGATCCCAGATTACATTTTTATGCAGCACCAATTTTCGTTATCTGTGTTTTTGCATTTTTTATTGCTCATTGTATTATTTCTCTTTATGAGGTATATTATAAAGACTGTTTATATGAATAGATTACATGAATCATATACATATTTATCATTTCATGTTTTATTACAGACTGTAATAGATACACTTTTTCTTTGTATCTGTGAGGACAAGAATTTAAATGGAGAGAATGGAAAGTGGCGTCAGTCAGCATTAGCTCAAATTGGATCTAATACTAGTTCAAATGGACAACAATCACATGAATTAGTACCAATGAACACATAAGTATTATGCTAAAGCACAAATTTCCTTCCCAATATTCCTACACTTTTATAGATGCTTTTATGCAACATTATATCATCCATAAAATTAAGATCATCATATACATACATATATACTATTATACATACATTATATAATATTATATAATAATAGTGTAATAGCAATTATATAATATATATATGTATGTACATATGATTATGAATATGTACCTTACATCGAAGTTATAAGCTATATTTAGATAACAGCTTAAACTTATCAATTAACAAATCTTTTTATACATCTAAAACTACTGCCATATATGTACAAAATATCTTTGATTTGTAACAGGATTTCTAATCAGTTTCTAATCAGTTTAGCATATCCTTAAAAAATGCATAAAAATAATATTGTTAATTAGTATTTCTAAAAGCTATTACACAAAAACTACGAGAAATATGTATTTTGATTATAAAAAAAAATGTTATATATTTTTAAAACATTGAATTATTATGATATACTTTTAAAATCTGTTTTATAAAGATATTAAATTAACAGAAGGTCAACCGTTTATATTTTATGTACGATTTTGTAAAATTTATTAGTAAAACTATTGTTTTCTATTTTTATAGTACTTAATATATGTGGAGAATACAGATTTTAATCATGCATTTTTTAAAGTCCTTAGATACATATATTTTCATAAAAACAACAAAAATAATTGGTTTTTACTATCTTGGAGAGAATATGTGTTTTCTTTTCCTTTTAGAATTGTTATCAGTATTTATAAATGTAACATAAATATATAATTTTCTATATAATGAAAATAATGAATGACATAACTGAAGACGTGAAAAATGATATGAAAGATCTACAAGTGCTATTATTCACTAAAATCGAAAGAACTAAGTATGTATACTACGGAATCGTGATGTCGAGACTGAATTATTTTGGATTTGTAAAATCTAAATTGAACTACCCCAATGTTATTGCAACCTCAATTTCTATACTTATGTGATTCCGTAATACATTTGTGTTGGTTCTAAGGTCTTTAATATCTTATCTTCTAGTTTTGAAATACATTATTATCATGTGGTATATGCAAATAAGTAGATAAAATATTTTTTTATGTTTTATTTTAGGTGTTTTTTTAATATTAAGTGAAGAAAGAAAAGTATAATGTGTAACTATAATAACCATCTCGCTATTTTTAAATTTTGAATCTATACCTGAATTTTCATACCTGAATGATTGTTATTGTTTAAATAATTCTTAATTAACATCATAAGTCAATTTAAATTTGAGCTTAGAGTTTATACATGAAAACATTCAAGCATCTGCATTAATATGCAATGTATAAAGTGTCCTATAAAGTGTGCTTTAATGTAACTAAATCAAGTACAAATATGTGCCAGCGCAATTTATAATGCGATAAGAATCTATGAATAACTTTATGTAGTATTATCAAATGACATATACTACGATAATCAACAATGGAATCAAATATTTGTTTTCCGTATATATCTTTGTTTATGAATTATATTAAGTGCAATAATGTAATTTTTTTCTTCAATGATGTCTAATTATACAAAGTAATTATACATGTTTATTCAATCGTGTTTAACATTATGCATTTTATACAAATCAGTTTTAAATAAATCACGTTGCTATGTAGTTCTATAAAAATGTATGCGTAGTATATAAATTATATAAAATTTAAACAAGATATGTATAAAGTTCATATACGTGTATTTTATGTATTTTAGATTGCTAATTCTTCTAGGCTTGTCTTTATAAAGTATGTATATTACACTGTATGAAGAATAAAAATATATTGTTTATGAAATAGTTAAAAAAAATTTTATTAACGTAATATTATTACAATATAATACAAACTTTTGAGTGCAATATTACAGTATTAATTCCTTTTTTTCTTTTTAGAATTAGTCTGTTTTATCTTCTTTCCTAATGGCATTTTAATTTTTTTTTTCTTTCCACTATCATTAGCCCGTACTTCTTTTGTTTCTTTCTGTTGTAATTCTATTGCTTTCTCTAATGGATCACCTTTAAATATTTCATCCATGGGATTCAATGAATATGATTCCTTTGGTTTACTGCTCTCTTGTGCCACTTTCTGTTCTACCTTATTTATGTATTTACCAGCAATATTCTTCTTCAAAGACTGTCGAAACTATAATATATAAAATGTTATAATTATTAAATTTAGTACTTTTAATCTTGTCATACATTAAATTTATTACAAAAATTTGATTGATTTATACCTTAGCAGGGGATATATAAGAAGGATTATCCCAAAGTACTTCTCCACTAAAGCTATTAGCAAATATTTTTATTGGATTTAATACAAATCTTGGACCTATTTCAGCTAAACCTCCATCTTCTGTTAAAATTTGGAAATTTCGAAACCATATTCTACTGTCTAATATAGTGAATGTATATATATGGTCAAAAAATGGTTGACTCTTAGGATGATGATTGGGAACACCAAAGATTTGAACAAACAATTCTTTCAACAAACCATAATGTGGTTTTGTGTTAAAATTCTCATCAAATGATAACAATGGTCTAGAACCTCTTAAACAATTTCCAGTCATTTTTAATTCTGCCATAGTATAAACTACAACATAGAAGTCATTAATCTATTTGTGACATTAAGATTATTTATAATATGATATAATTTATAGAATTTAACATTCTATAATTAAGCATTATAATACGTACTATTTTCAACAAGAAATTTTGCACATGGTCCTACCGAAATGTTAGAAAACCATAAATATAAATCCCTTTTTCTTCTGCCTTCAAATAATATTGATTTATTGCAATTTTTCATTTCACATATTTCATTAATCACTTGTAAGTTTTTAGTACGTTCTATTTTAGATTCAGGGCGATGGTGAGGCATAAGAGTTTTTAAATCATCCATGAGATGACGATGTCTATAGCTGATTCCCCTCGTAGCAAATACTAATACTCTTTGCTTATTAATCCATTTTATCTATAGCATAAAATGAAAATGTATAACAAATTTATTACCAATTGAAATATGTTTTATATATATTTATATCTCTACTTGCTAGAAGTTGAATAAAACAGAAGAAGAATATTTTTAAACCTTTTTTGGTGGTGGTTCATCGGATATTCTTTTTGCTGGTAAAACTTCGGGTTGTGGTATATTTTCTTTATTAAGATTATCGATTCGTTTACGTTTTAATTCCTTTTTCGCCATTATTAATTCGAAGGACTCACATAAATAAATATAACAATGTTTCCAATAATAAGGTTAACTGTACAGGAATATATTACACGTGCTTTCTATCATGGAGGCAATAAAACTACACAGACTACATATAGATATTCTGTTCAACATAAACAAAATTTGATTATTGCGGCTGCAACTATTGGCTGCTGACTAGTGAAATTCAAATGCCACTATATGTATGTTTTTAACGTAGATACATAGTTTATCGTATTTAAAATACAATGCCTGGATTTATGTAAAATAATTTAATTAATTTTGTGATTTGTATTATGTTTTATTAGATATCAATCACATTGTAAGATATAATAAATCATATTTATATGTAGTTTAATAGTATAAGCTCTATAATTTTATAAACTATATAAGTATTAAATTAGAAAGTATACTAGTCATTAATAAAAAATAATGTAACATAATGTTAACAGTTAATATATATGTATGTATAATGTATATATATAATGTATATATATATGTAGATAATTATGTTTCTATGAGAACAGTACGACATGAACATAATAATCTACATCATGGATTGGCGTATAATTTTGTTAAGTATACTGATTTTTAAAAGAGGAATTTGTTATGAAAAGTGTAAGCCAAATATAGGTGAGTAAAAGAATATACTAATGATATAAAATAATTTTATGTAATATTTTTACGTTTAAAACATAAGAAAATTGAGACAAAGCAAATATATTACAACTGATTTCAAGCAATGAAGCATATTATTTTCACGTTTAATAAGATATCACCTATAGATTGTTCCCACTTATACTGTATAAATCTTTCTTATATTGGATTTTATATTGGATCAATACTACCTAATGACAAAATACGCAATCATTTAGTTGCTAACCCAATAATTAAAAACTTTGTTTTTTTAGCAATTATTGGAGGTGGTATTGGTGGCGCAGCAAGTTCTCATTTTCTTACAGAACTATTTAATAATAATCTTAATATCGATTTATACGAAGCAAAAATTATCGGTGGGCGTTTGGCCACTATAAAAGTTGACGGTAATGAATTCGAAGCTGGAGGTTCAGTCATACATCCTCGAAATAAATATATGCGAGATTTTGTTGAATTACTCGGTACTTTGTTTTCTTATTTTTACATTTTTACAGATATAGTTTCATAAATATTTAAAATGTACGTCTGTTGATTTAGGTTTAGAACACAGACCATCTAATGATAAAAGAACAAGTATTTGGAATGGCAATGAAATTATATTTGAAGAAAGTAATTGGGAGATATTATCATTTATTAAATTAATTTACAGATATGGTGTTCAGCCATTCAGTCTCAACAGGTACCCCATATGTATTCTTGAAAAAGTATATCAAACATCTCATCACATATATTTGATATTACAGTAATAGTTGACTTTATTAATTTTAAACAGATATGTAACTTCCATAATAAATAACTTTGAAAAAATATACCATCTACAGGATGATGGAGAAGTTTTCACAAATATCAGTAGTCTTTTGTTATCTATAAATCCCGGATTTCCAAAGTTTTTAGAAAAATCTATTAAAAGTGAAATTTTGAATCTGGGTTATTCAGAAAAATTAATTGATGAACTTGTAAAGACAACATTAGTAGTAAATTATGGGCAAGACACAAATGTTCATAGTTTTGTTGGCTTTGTATCTTTAGCTGAAGCAGGTTTTAATTTGTGGTCCGTAAAAGGGGGAAATAAAAAGGTTGTTTTTTTTGTTAATTTTGTAGAAAAGATATTTCATTTTATAGTCAATCATTGTATTAATATTTTAGGTACCTGAACATTTAATATACAGAAATAAACATGTAAATGTTGTGCCTTCACATGTGATTAAAATTATTAACATACTAAACAATGGTACTCAAAATTTATATGAAGTGCATTATCATAATCAAGGTATGATGTAAAAATAATAAATGATATCTTTATAATGATTAAGGAATGATTTCTATTTCAGACAGTACAAATATAATGAAAGCAACATATGATATTGTAATACTGGCAATTCCACTTATCCATGATCAAGAATTTCCTATAACTTTTGAAGGGTTTCCAAACAATGACTTTTTCAGTCCTGTGAAGTACCATGAAACTATAGCTACATTTGTGAAAGCAGATTTAAAACCACACTATTTTGGCTTAGAGGCAGAATTAGATAATATTTTAAGCTGTGATCCTAACAGAACGATAGTTAGTTCTTTGGGAAGGTTAAATTCTGTAGAAGGTTCAATGAAGAATAGTAATGTTTGGAAAATATTTAGCAATAAACCTTTAAAGTCAAATATTGTAAATGAAATGTTTTCAAATGTAAGACTACTTTATAATATTTATATAAACTGTGATATATATGACATGCAACATAAAATTAATTTATTATGTTTAAGGTTCAAGAAATAAAACAGATTGCTTGGAAGGCATATCCCGAATACTCAACAAAAATTCATGAAGCAAAATTTAAATTGCATAATGCACTCTATCATGTTAATGCTATTGAATGGATAGCTAGTGCAATGGAAATGAGCGCAATAGGCGGGAAAAATGTTGCATTATTAGCACATAGAGATTTTTTTAGAAAGTTTTGTTTTGAAAAAATTGTACAGACAAGTTCACTTAAAAAAAAATTATCCACTGAATTGTAATATAAGATTAGTACAAAACAGTTAATATTAGTTTTAATTTAAAAAATTGTAAAATATATATAATTTTTGTAATAAAGCTATCATTGAAATTACTGTAATATTATTTTTTATTACAAACATGAACAGTTTTTAGCTTATAATTTCACACAGTATATAATTTCAATTATGTTATGCTTATTTCATATTATTCGCGTTAATTTATATTAAAACAAAATAAGTAGAAAGTTTTATTTCAACTGCAATTAGTTTCTGAAGTGTTAAGTAGAAATGATCGTATGGTAAACATACGAATTTGGTATAACTACAAATATATACTATTTTATAATAATGCAATGATTATAAAATAACTATTATTACTCAAATATACTCAAGTGAAAATTGTATATCAATGTTAATACCAAAAGCTTTTCATGTTGCATAATACATTAAAATTAAGATTTTTGTTATAAATTTAAAAGTCTCTAAGAATATAACCTCTTTAATCCTTGAATGAAACATATGAATGTCAATATCATACGAATGTGAAAAATGTGATCTCAGAACCAAAGTTGTATGTAATGTTATAAACATTTCACTTGAAAAGAAACTGTATGTAATGGAAAATCATTCTGTTCGTATAAATTACGCCTTAACACCTCGTGACACAGAACAACAATTAATACATGATGGTGAAACTAAATTATATGAAGAAAATATTAAGAAACACGAAGAAACGATTGTAACAAGCGAAACTATGGGCGATTCATTCTATCCCAGAGCTATGTTATTTCTAGTATTATGGTATCTCATTAGTGGATGTACTTTATTCTTGAATAAATACATATTATCATATATGGAAGGCAATCCTACAATTTTGGGTAAATTAATATCTAAACTAATATAAATTTTCTTTTCTATTTCATGTTTAAAATTATAAACTTGAAATGTTAACGATTTTTGTCTTTAATATTAAATGTTAATTTATTTCAATAGGTGCTTGCCAAATGTTAATGACCACGGTTTGTGGATTTATTCAAATGTATTTTCCATGTGGAATGTACAAAACACGTCCCAGATTAATGAGACCAGCAGGTTTTTATAAGCATATGATATTGGTTGGATGTACAAGATTTACAACTGTAGTACTAGGACTAGTATCACTTAATTATGTAGCAGTGAGCTTCACAGAAACTATTAAAAGTAGTGCACCACTATTTACCGTCCTTATTAGCAGATATTTATTAGGTAAGAATCAATATATAGTTATATTTTATTTTCTATTATTAATATACAATCTTTTAATAAACATTTCTACTTACAAATATTTTTAAGTTATATAAATATT
Organism: Bombus fervidus; assembly: GCF_041682495.2. NCBI lineage: Eukaryota > Metazoa > Arthropoda > Insecta > Hymenoptera > Apidae > Bombus > Bombus fervidus. The sequence continues at coordinate 9,712,011 of NC_091532.1, forward strand.
TGTTATTCGAAATATTAAATTAATATATTATTTACAGGGGAACATACAGGGTTATATGTAAATTTATCTTTAATTCCTTTAATGTGTGGTCTAGCTCTATGTTCAATAAACGAAATTAGTTTTGACCTCAGAGGATTTATTGCAGCTATGGCTACAAATGTAACAGAATGTTTACAAAATGTTTATTCCAAAATGTTAATCAGTGGTGATAATTTTAGGTATACGTAAGTATTATATATATATAGATTAATATTAGATCTTTTATTTACTGCCATTTATACCTTACACTATTCAACTAAATTTTTTACATTCATTACTAATATGAAATTACAGGCCTGCAGAACTGCAATTCTATACTAGTTTAGCATCAATTGTGGTACAAATACCAGTATTGATCTTATTTGTAGATTTACCAACAATTGAACATTCTTTGAGTTTTAAATTATTCACAGCATTTCTACTTAATGGAGTGTTCTTCCATTTTCAAAGTATTACAGCATATGTACTTATGAATTACATCAGTCCTGTGACACATAGGTGTGCTTTTTATGCTATTTTAAAATAAAATATTTATAAGATATTTTGAAATTTGATTACTAACAGTATTTTGTATCATTGCAGTGTTGTTAATACAGCAAAGAGAGCGTCTTTAATCTGGCTCTCTGTTTTACTATTTAATAACCCTGTAACTGGTTTATCTGCTATGGGAACATCTTTAGTAATAATAGGAGTGTTATTGTATAATCGAGCACAAGAATATGATAAACTAAACAAAGCAAAGTTACGATACAATTCTAAAGTTAATTTACAATAATATTAATTATTCAGATTATACAAATTTGATATTTAATAAAAATAATTAACACGTTTACGTTAATTACGTAATGAAAAATGAAAACAAATGTAGTAATAATTTTTATAATAGAGTATTTTATTCACTGCAATAATAAATTATTTATAATTTCAATTCTCTTTATAAAGTAAAAGTATATTTTACACTTTAGATGCATTTTACAGTAAAACAACTCTAACTGAATACATGTAATAATTCAGATATACATGATCGTAAAAGTTTTGTCATATACAATGAGTATATCGTAAGAAAAAAATAATTTATTTTTTGACAAATTAACATATATGTATGTAAAATATTACTGATTTAATACAAGATTTAAAAAATCTTAAGAATAATTTTTTATTTTATTAAAAAATGTAAAAAACGATAAATTCCTTAATTTATTTTATCTCATTAATTAATGTATCATTATTGTATCAGTATCATTAATGTATCACTAATTTTGTATCATTATTTTTATACACAGTTTAAAAATATTAATAATTGTCTAAAATCCTCTGAATTCAATGGGTACTGTACAATGGTGTACAATTTTTTCATACAAAGAATAGATGATATAAAAATATATACAGGATACGGCACTATTAGAATAAATGATGTACATATAATAATGTACATTATGAAACATGCGAACATCAGTGTAGTATGGAATGTTAAAATATGAATGGCAATATATCCTTCCCAAAAAATTAATTAATTTCAAAAGATAACATGTATAGTATCATAATTTTCTAAATTAAGTTGGCTCCTACTATATTAACACATTGACTGCTATGATTGGGGTTAGGTTGGCATTATGTTGATATCAGAATTAATTACGTGTAAATTAAATAAAAAATTATTCATAAAATTTTTACTATTTCTAATAGTTATAGTTTAAAATATTAAATGCACCATAAAGTGCTTGAACAACTTTTCTTTTTAGTAGAGTATTATGTAGAAAATCATCTGGCAATCAACATATTAATATGTTTACAAACTAGCTTTAAGAGCTTGATCAAGGTCAGCTAAAAGGTCTAGTACTGTTTCAAGACCAATAGATAAACGAATTAACTTATCAGTAATGCCTAATGTTGCTCTAGCTTCTTCAGGTACCGAAGCATGAGTCATCACGCACCTATGCAAGAAATTAAAACGATAAAAATGGTGGAAAGACTTATATGTATTGATGATAAACTATCATTTACTCACGGTAATTCAGCAAGAGATTCATAACCACCAAGTGATTCTGCTAACGTAAATAATTTTAAAGCCTTTAAAAATTTGCTGGAATCACCTTTTAGATAAAATGAAACCATTCCACTATGACCAGAAGTTTGTTTAAGAGCAATTTCATGCTGTGGATGTGAGGGAAGGTCTACAATTAAATTTTATATTTTACAAGATGAAAGATATCAGTTACATATTATCTAATTGTAGGGAATATTGTGTTACATTTTTCTAAAATTGTATGAGATGTTAAAACATATAAAAGTTATAAATTTAATACTTCATAAAGATACATACATGGATGGATTACTTTTTCTACACAAGGATGCGATTCTAAAAATTGTGCAACTGCTAATCCATTTTTCATATGTTGCTGCATTCTAATTTCCAGAGTTTTTAAACTCCGATTAACCAAAGAACAATCTACAGGAGATGGAACAACACCCATAGCTAACATAAAAATTGGAAATTATATAGAAAACTAGCTAAAACTAAAATTAAAGAAATATTAGGGATGTAATTCAAAAGTACCATTTTGAAGAAATGCAAGTCTTTGTGCTAGATCATCTCTATTTGTAATTGTTGCACCCATAATAACATCTGAATGTCCATTCATATACTTCGTTAGAGAATATATTACAATATCTGCTCCAAAATTTAATGGTTTCTATAAAAAATATATAACATAAATTATGTAATCATATTATAGTGGTAAATAAAATGTACTACTCACCTGGAAATAACATGTTAGGAAAGTATTATCTACTACTACAATAATTTCAGCATCTTTTTGTTTGACTGCTTGAACAACAGCCTGAATATCAACTAACTTTAGTAGAGGATTAGTTGGTGTTTCTAACCAAACCATCTAAAAAATATAAATGTATAATTCATATGTTTTAAACAATATCAAAATTTGTTTATTATTATAATTAATATTATAAAAAATAAAATTTCAAAATTTCTCCACACCTTTGTATTAGGTTTTATATTGGTTATAACATTATTAATATCTGACATATCTACAAATGTAACTGTTTTACTTTGCGTGCATAAACATTTTTGGAAAAAACGATTAGTTCCACCATAAATATCATCTGCAGATATAATATGATCTCCTGCATTTAATAATGAAGTTACTACTGTTGTAGCACCTAAACCTGATGCAAAAGTTAATGCATATTTTCCATTTTCTAGAGCAGCTAAACAAGTTTGTAAAACATTTCTTGTGGGATTGTTACTTCTTCCATAATCATAACCCTAGAATTTAATATAACATATAACATTAATAAATGATAAAATAATGACCCAAATAGTAAGTATATAAAATTTAACTGTTTATGATTTTTATCAACTATGATTAATAGTTCTTAATAATACTTAATTTTACAAATAATAATAAAAATAAAATAATAATTAATTTTACAAATTAAAAAATGTTTAATTTATGTATAGCTTATATAAGTACTCACATTTTTATTATGTTATAATACTATAAGATACATTAATAATTTATGAAATATCACTGAAACTAATTTAGTTTTAAAATAAAAAGCATTTACCTTAGTTTGCCCAGGTCCATCCTGACGAAAAGTAGTGGACATTACAATAGGAGGTACTACTTCCCAATGATTCCATTGTAATGGATCTTGTCCGGCATGAATAGCTTTTGTGGCAAAACCCATTTCTGTTGACATCTTGTTAAATGCATTTATTACATAATTAACAGTAATTTTTATTGAATAAAATGAATTTTAGATAACAGGATATTATTGACAATGAGATTTGACACATTACCATTAATCATATATATTTTGATTTTAATTACATCATGTTCATGTTATGATAAATGCCATTTTTTCTTTTTTTAATAATTTCATCGAAAGATTAAGATTTGAATTTTTTAATATATATATTGTCATTATCAAGCAAAAAGAAATTCATCCATTATATCTAAGATAAAAATGTATTACTTCAGTTATTTTTAAAGATTTTTAAAAGTAACACAAAAATGATAGGTTCAAAACTTATATAAATTAGAATTTATATTAATGTTCTAAGAATTTTGGCACACGTACTTTTACTATATTCAGTATAAAATGATAACCTCGCATACGACAGTGTCTACTTACGATCAGTTAGCCACGTATCATCAATCAGAAAATTACTACTAAGTGCCACTGATAAAAGGCTGATGAAACACGAAGCTCCTCGTGATTGCTTCAAACCTACAAATTTTACATACGTCATAAGCTCACGATATATATCGAATTATATTGTATTATCGAGATATCGCTATCGCAATTCAAATATTATAAAATAGAAATTTTACTTGAATCTATATTAAATAAAGTATAATAGCATTTAGTTTTTTTCTTAAGATCTTTGTTATGTGTTATATGTTAATATTTCTAATATGTTAATATTTCTAGTGAATTTTTTATAGATAAAGAAAACAATTATAAAATAATCGAAAATAATTTATTATTAATTATCTCAACATTTTATCTCAACAATCAAATCAACATTGACCCTTTACAAAACATTACAGTATTTGTCTTAATTTCCTATATATAGTTTACACTTTTTTATCTTTAGTAATTTTTTTCAGTACTACTGTTAATCTAGAACTTAAAAATAAAATTTGTAAAAAAGAAATCATAATGTATCTTTGTAATATAATATATCATAACTTCAAATTTCAAAGAAAGATTTTGGTTTAATAAAAAATTATTAACATATTTCATGAAGCTCGTATGAAGCTTTTATTCATAATTTTACTAATGCATAGAAAATGTTACAGATTAGCGGATGACATGCATTTATAATTCTGAAAAATAATATTGGTCGATTCTTATCAACGACAAACATGTCGACCAATGCGACGCATTCCCACCATAATTAAATCGATATTTATTCGATTATTCGAGGAGCTATCAACCTTCTCTCAGTGAAGTTTCTTCGTCTAACGAATTATTTTGATTGATACGCTAAATACTCTTTTACAAAATACAGAACACAACAGTTCTCTGAGATGAGAAAAGAAAAGGGAATTATTTCGTTGCTGTTATTATTTATTATAAGTCTTGTACGTGGTGATATGTTTTGTAGTCTTGTAAATCGAGAAGATCCGTGCATTAACTTGTGCGAAAAAACACCATTATCTTTTACAAATGTACGCGTTATCGGCAAATATATGTTTATAAGTTACATATTATGAACTGATACATTAATGATGACGATGACGTTCATTAATTCTAGAGTAAATATGTCAAATCATGCTGTCAACGAGGATGTAGATTCTTCAATTTAGTGGATTTACATTATGGATTAGAACCAAACAGCTTAAATGGTACTAGGGATGCCTGTGAAGCTTGTATGTAAAGCATATAATGATTATAATGGCATTTAAATTAAAACTAAATTTAATTTTAATTATAGAATAAAATATATAGTATAATATTTCATATAATTATTAATTTAAAAGATTATTTTTGCATGCCGATTAAAAATATTTTTTATAATATAAATTACTTTCTAAAAAATTACATAGGATTATTGTAACTAATAAATTTCTAAATAAAATATTTTTTATTTTGTTGTAGCATGTACAGAAGCATATACAGCTCCTCAAGATCGCTATACATGTAGCACTGGTTGTGATTTCATGGCCAAACAACGTGTTTCAGATTTGTTATCACTATTTTCTGTTGCTGTCTATATAGAGGAAGGTGTAGATTCCAACTTACTTGTAATGTCACCTGATATGCCTGAAAATGATATTTTGAGTGATCCAGGTTTGCGGAAGGAACTTTTTCCAGGATGGTGGGATTTTAATGGATTTAAATTGCCACAAACATATATTAAGACTGTTCCACTAGATGCTGGGGTAAGTTTTTAACTGTGTATTTTATAATAAAAATTTAAATGATACAATTTTAATCATTTATTGAATATATCAATGAAACTAAATATATATATAATTCAATGAAACAAAAGTTTCTTGTTAATTTAATATTTCTATTTTTAAAATTTATTTTATTTTAATTATAATATATATCCCATTTTTTATATTTATCCTGTTTGGAAATTTCACTTTATGTAGAATATATTTATTTATCATAAATCATATAAATCTGATTGATTATGATATGATAGACAGTGGATTATGGTGTACCATCAGACTACTCTGGAGAAAATGACCAATCAGCTTCAGTACCTGGATCTGATTGGCTTCAGTGTGCCTCGAAACATATTGGACTACCACATTGGCTTTTAGCCTTTGCTATTGCAGCAGCAGCATTGTCTGCATTTTGGTTATGTTTATATCCAGAAAAACCTACTGATCCTTTTAAAGAAATACTTATTGAAAAATCTGATATTTCTCCAACAGCTACATTATATGTACATGAAGCACCATTTCATAAACAGCCTCCACCAAAATATTTTGATAGCGTAGATCCTGCAGATATTAATATCAAAGTTTAGCTAGGACCTTTAACTTTATAATTTTTTCAATAATTTTGAAGGTCGTTGAAATTTCATTATGATAACGCCGTTTTCAATAAATTGTTTATATTATGTATCATAGATTGTTGTGAATACTACAATTATTAAGAAGTATCTGCACTTTCAATTTTCAACAAAATTATTCATAGACGAAAGATAATCTTCTAAGAATATATGTGTATAAAAATACGACTTTAAAAAGTTAATTTTGAAACATACATATGAAAATTAAAATCAAAATAAATGATAAAATAGGTAATAAAATATTTTGTGGAGAAAATTTATGGTCGAATAAATGGTGATATATGATAAAATTATTTTATACAGAATAACATTGTTTTTTTATAATAACAGATCTTATTATTCTTCTTTTCCCAATAGATAAAGTAACTGAAATCAGTATTGAAATAAAACTTGCAAAGTAAAAAGGTATATGCACATGTATAAGACTGCAAATTATGTACTTTATTAATAATTGAGTAAGGATTAAAAATTTTTGTATTTATATCAATATATTATTTTGTTAAATATAATGTATAAATATAAGAAAATTTATGTATTATCATTGAAAGCAATTGCTTTTGGGAAGTTTTGTTTTATTGTTCTTACATTGGTTATTCATTTTAATAATGATAAATTTTATTTTACATTTAAGTACAGTCAGCTTGTTTCAAGATGTTTGTATATTTAATGCATGCATGTATTCTTTTGTATCTTTTATATCCTATATTATAATATAGTGAAGTTTAAAATCATAAAGATGAATTTTGGAGTAAAAGGGTATGTATTTGTAAAAATTATAGTTAGAAATTTATTTTATCAACTTATCTTAACTTTTATTTTACATGAGGAAATGTGAAATATTGCAATTATAAAAACAAATATGATACAATGTATATTTGAGGAAACTCTAAAACATTATGTATGATATTATGTTGTATCATTTAAATACCTGATATCTTATGTCATTGTAATTATTGAAATATGGTTTGAGGCTTTTCGATAGTACATGTCAACTACATTGTGCAGTAATATATAAATTTCATAGTTTTTCTCAACAAACTAAAATTAATATATAATTATATAACCAATGTAAGACGTTACTTAAAAATAATTAAAAAAGTCACAATGTCTTTATCCTTTAGTAGAATATTATGAAGTATTGAATATGCAATGTTTAACAATTTAAAGTAATTTAAAATAAAGGATCAATGAAATAGTTACACAATTATTAGTGTATTTATGTTTCAAACAGCGATATCTTTTTCGTATTACTGTAACGTTAAAATAATAAAATATATCATGGTCTTATTCAGAATAAATATTGATATATATTGGTGTAAATGTTACAAATACGATGCTAAGATGATACATTAATGTTATAAATTTTTTGATGAACTAGTTTATAAGCAAGTTTTATGTGTCTTGTATATCATTATAGGAATTGATTTCAAAATTTGCTTTATAAAAAATGACGAAACTTTTTTTTATGTTTAATATCGATATCGAAAACTAAAGTAATTATAAGTCTTTGAAAAATTGTCAGAAATATTCAAAACTTTAATATGTTATGAAAATTGTAACGGAAATTGAAGTTAAATGTTTCTTTTAATTACATAAAATGCAATATGCTGTAAATATTAATATAATTAAAGGATAAGAAAGTATATTTCAAACCAAAGTATCATGTTCCTTACATAGGATAGTGCTAATTTATTGTATTAATATTTATTATCTCATTATATACTGCAAAAATAAAAAAAAAAGATAAGGTATGCAAATAGTACTTTTTATTATACTTTTTACTCGCACTATTTTATTCAAACAGAACAATTTTTAGAATTTTTCTTATGAGACAGGAAGTTAACTTTAAGACGTAACAAGTGACAAGATTAGCACCTTTTAAAATGTTGATTACAATCATCGAACATAAGTATATTCTACTGTAATAAGGAAGGTTTACATTAATAATAAGTCATTTAATCTATTTAATGCAAAAATTTGTGTACAAAAAACAAAGCTATTTTGAAATTCTTTTATTATTTTTTACGTTAGTTTGAAGTTTTCTATGATAAAGAATTATTTTTTTAATTCAAGATAACCACAATATGTACAGTATAAAAAAGTATCCTGAATCAAAAAAATATTTAATTCTTAAATATAAAAGGAATCAATTTGTACAGTATAATTAACTTTGTTTAAATATTATTCTAAGTAATTAAAGCATTTACAGCCAATAAAGTTTTGGATCATCTCTTCGCACTTGTAATTTTAATACATGTCTATATATTTTTAATGCTGGACCTAGAAGTAAATCAAGTCCACTTAACACATCAGACCGTTTCATTAATAATAAAGAATGGCCATCAATGTCCTGAAATACATATCAATATATGAAATATTTAATAATAGATAGCAGATAACACAAGTTTTTTTTTTGAAACAGAAGAAAAGTACCTGTTGTCTGAATACTTCTGCTTCTTTTGGAAAAAGTCTTGCAAAATATTGATACACTTGTTCAGATGTCCAATCAGAAGCATCAGGTATATTTGGATCAATTCCATCTCTTGGACTATCATCTTCCATTTGGTCCGAAGATCCTCTGGCAGGGGAAACTTGAGGACTTAGAACTGGGGGTAACACAGGAGGATTTGACGGTGTATCAGGTCTAGTAGTAACCAGATTAATATTCTGGTTTATATTTGTTTTATATTGTTTTTGAACACAATCATTGCATTGCCACTTTGAATTTGATTTAGGAATTATTATACGTGGTGTGTGACAATAATAATGGTAAGCATCATCGCAAGTAAAACATGTTGCAAGTGGTCCCTGTAAAATCAAGCTATATTACAATAGGGAAAAAGTTGTTAACATATTTTTTATAATTTACTTACAGCATCTGAGGTTTCACAACATATTGTACAACTCTTGCAACGTTCACATTGCCAATTGCTACCTGCTTTTTGAATCATTTCTTCTGGACTATAAATACAACTTGGATGTGCTATAAATAAATGAAAATACATCAAATTACTAATTTAAAACATTTATCATATTTTCAAATATGCTAATACCTCGTACAGTACAATCACGACAAGCAACTAAAGTTTCTTGTTTTTCTTTGGCACAAAGACTACATTGTCTGCAAGGTCCATCCTTAACAGTTGTTTTAGAAGAATCTTGCGATTCTTGAGGTATAGAAGATTTATTTTGCGAGCCTGGTTGTCTCCCACGTTTTCTTTTTACAAGATTATTGTCAGAAGGATCAAATACTTTTTTTGCTCTCTGGAACGAAATTGCATTTTCAATTTTTTCGACATATACAAATCGAATTAAGAACTTTAAGCAATCAATTATATTTAAAAAATAGAAAAAAATACATACCTTTCTACGAGCACTGCGAAAGCCTCCAACATTAGTGTTGGATGGTGTAGGCGAAGGATTAGTGGAACTTCTCCCCGCATCCTCGTCCTCTCGTTCTTCGCTTAGATGTCCAGTCTCTTCTCTCTTTTCTTTTTGCGAATTTATTTCTTCTTTATTATCTTTTCGATAGTCCTCAAATTTGATTTCTATGTCCATAGGATCGTCTGTTCGAACTAGTAGGCGCTGTTTACGCTCAGCTTTCGACGACCTTTTAAGGTTATGAGTCTGATTATCCGTATTTTTTGAGTCTTCTTTCACATCTTCAACGGAGGTTTGTGATGGCTCCTGCGGTTCTCGTTCTTTCAAAGAATCGTGTTCTACTGATGATTCGGTATTTTCGTTTCTTCCAACGATTATTTCGAAACATTCTTCTTTTCTGATCTGTGGATCAGATTTGGGACTTGCCTGACGCGAGGACCTCGGTGTATTCGACCTAGAGTCCGTAATCGTCAGGTTTTCTGTTTCGTCAAAATCATAAAGACCACCTGTGGTTGATGAAACAGTTTGTAATTCCTTACGTCGCACGTTTCCATTCTCAAGGGTAAAAGATTCTCGATGTGTTGGCTCAGCGGTGGTTGTCATGTCAGACGTCGCCACCAACGAGTAATTGCCGTTAGAAAGACGCGTCAGATTACCACTTGCTACTTCTTTTCCAAGAAAATCTTCTACCATACGTCTAGAAGTAGGATTTGAGACACCATCAAGCAACTGTTCGATCAATCTGTAAGCTGGTACACCTTGATCAAGGTAATCTGGCTCCTCGACAACGAGTTCTGCCACGGCACCCGCTACCATCCCGGAGTTTAATTTCTCTTTGACGAAACCCTCAGGTCGATTTTTGTAAAGTTGTAACCGTGACCATTTCGAAGCATTTCGGTAACTAGTGTTACCCTTATAGTCGACCTGTATCACTTTTTCTGCTTCGATTAACCGATGAAGATCGGCTATGGTGTCCCGTGCATCCACCGAAAACTTCCTTAGTAAGTAGTTGCAGATACGATCAGCGTCGGGTCGCGCCTTTCGTCGACGTAACTGATCTATTGCCTCCAGGATTTGCTCCTCATGGAGTATTTGCGTTTCAACCCGGTGTTGCTGCATTATTACGCGTCGATAAAACCTTCTCTGCCACAATAGTATATCTGACAATTTCTATTCGCACGATCGTTAAAAAGAACGTAGGACCGATGTAAATTCGTTTCACGGTGATCTCTGCACGTTTTCACGGTGCTCGATGCATTCGCGCGTGATGTCATAACGACCGGCAAAATTCTATATATTGCGCGTATACATCCGCTCTTACTTTATCATTTAGTTGACTTTCGCATAAATGTCCGCTCTGTTTTCGAAATGATTCTTCTTAGAACGTAACATGAAAGCGAAACTCTTGCAACCGTATACCTATCTCAATTTATTATCGCGTAAATATCGAAAGTTCTTGATTACCATTCGAAACAATGGGTAGATAAAATGTCGATCATTCTTGCGGCGGAAACAGTCCGCTCCGCTTCGTATCAAGCGCAGAATCGTTCTTACACATATAAACAAGTTGAAGCAGTACGTTATAATAAAAACGTATATCTCAATATATTTCTACGTATACGGATTGTCTAGTCGCTTTTTTTTCAGCTGTACAAGCATATCAGATTGAAATGAGAAAAATAACACGACCGATGAAACTCGTTAACGTGATGCAATATTATCGATTGCACGGATCGACCAAGTCAATAACGTGCAAAATCTATGGCGCATTCGGAACGCGCGAAATGTCCGCTGACTGTTTGGCATTAATCAGCCGAGTAAAGCGATTAAATGCGGCTCGGAAAATGGAGCTCACGAATTATCACTTTCTACCGTCTTATGTCCGCTACCGGGAGACAATTTCGAATCGCGTACCATAACTGCGCTGATCCATTGTTGGACTGAAGCCGAGAGAGGTGTACACGACGACGACGAAGAAGCAATCTGACAAAGTCAGGTCGTCCGCCGCTGCTGGATCGAACATCGAACTGCAACGCGACGCATTTCACACCCTTTATACGCACTTTTAACGACGTCAGGATACTTTCGTGTCCACGTACGTAACTTCCTTTCGGTAATCGTCCTCACTGACGATTTAAAATTCGAACAAATCGTTATCGAGGTATCGCAGTCCGAACAAAGAGAACTGTCTTCGTATTGGTTCGAAATTGCTTGCTATCTTTCTCTTTTGTTTCGCTCGTGAAAATCCACCGATCCATGCACCCATAAATAATGTCTTCTTCACGAGGACGAAACGGTATAATCGGGGAATAATCGCACTACATACGTGCCAAGTGACCGTCGAACGTTTTCGCCACGCGCCAATCGTCCAACAAAACGGATACCTCTCCTCTTTCACTGATCTCTCTCCCTCACCGTCTGTCCAACAACTTTTCCACAGTATTGGATCTCTCTCTGTAAGCGCGCTTCGCGACAGGCCACTTCGATACACGCGACCAAACGACACACCACGATTTCATGAGTCCACAGTCCTTATGTGCATGCCACACCAACGCGTATTCGCGCTTACGTGTATATATGTTATACGCGTATGTGCGTATACGTACCACGCGGGATATATCGTCGCCGGTTGCGTTCCCTGTACGATACCTTTGTACGCGTTGACACTGTGTACAAACCGTTCGCTAAATCTTTCCACACTCTATCACCTCGATCGTATGCGATGACAAGTACTGCAATTTTAAGAATATCGATAAGCTCAGACAATCGTATCGCACAATACCGCAGCACACGACAAACCTGCGAGACGCGGTCTTTTACCGAGGTAGACTCGGCGCGCGCCAGCCTCTTTTCTTACTCCCGGTTCGACCCGACAAAAATCATTGCGAATCCACGCACACCTACAACAACATCGATTCGCTTATTACAAATCGCCTTCACGTCGATCAGTTACGAATTTTTTTCATCATTTCTTATGTCGTTCCGCGATAGTTTCACGAACATCGCATAACTCCGATGTAGCGCAACGCGTGAGACGCGCTCTTTTCCTAGAGGCGGCCTCTTGTGCGCGCCGCGCTACCTCTGCTCGTTTCTACAGAACGCCCAAAAAGATCGAACTCGGAGAAACTGTGACGCACTTCACCTCACTGCCACTGTCACTTCCGAGAATTCTCAAAAAATCGTTTGCATCGCCGATTAACTTTCTAAACGAACTGCTTTCACAAATTATTTCGACAAAAGCGAAGAGCGCGAAGCCGGGTGCGGCTACACGCGAGTGTGGACGGACCGCCGCTGGAGTACGGAACACGCGGAGCGCACTTTTTGCGGGGACGGGTCCGTGCAGGTACGACGATGTCTTTCTTAGCACCCGGTAGGGATCGGCTTCTGCGCATTGCTTTACTAATTTAACAGTTATTCTAATAATACCTTTTCTCTTTTCTTTCCTACCCATTGTCATTTAACTACATAATTTTGTCACTTTCTTATTTAAGTAATTCAATTAATAAAATATATTTTTTTGAAAAATATTGAGAGATATTCACGGAAAAAAGATTTTAGGAATTTTACTCTTAATAACTACTTTTTTTTCATATTTTGCTAAATATTTAGTACGGTATGATATATTACGCAGAATTAAGCGATAATTTATTATATATGAGTTTAAAGCATAATGTATTTTTTGTGAATTTAAATTGAAATAAAAGTATGTCTTGGAAGAAAATTTTTTCTATGATTTGCATGTGGTACGTTACTGTGTCTGTGATTTTAGAAACGACCGTGACGTATCGGCCATTCCCGAGCGCTGCTATCCTCGTTCCCGGCCGAGTAGCTCCCTTTTGAGCCTGCTTTCAGATCGACGGATCTGACGCAACAGATCATAAGCAAATTTTAAGATATGTTGCACGTGGCATAATTTAAATACGCTTATTTTTGTAGAAGCTTTTGATACCAGGCTCCGTTTGGAACGCGTAGAATTGGACTTTTCGAAGGTACCAAGAATATCGAGAAAAGTATATAAATTGTTGATTATGAAAATACAAATGCTTAATGCTTAATGCGCAAAATAACGTACGATACAATATTGGATATATTTTGTATAAGAAAATATAGATTATAACTTTTTATGTTAGACTAACAAATATGCTCCATAGTAGTAAATGGAGAAATAAAAGAAGGAAAATGGTAATTATTTCGTGTTTCAAATATTTTATTGTAAAACACTGTAAAAAAATGTAAATGTAAAAAATACACACGTTGTAAAAAACTTTATATATGTTTAATAATACAACCATTATCAATTATAAAGGAATTTTATAAATTAAATATAGCTGTTTTCTTTGTCCATTACATTTGTACTTGTAAAACTGTGCCGCTGAAGTTTTGAGATCTGTTAAAAAAATATTATAATTTAATTACTATTTACAAATATGGATGATTATTATTAAGATATGATTTTGTACATACCAAATTGGTCGGCTTTACTTTGTGGATAAGTTTGTTACTATCCCTTAATGGACTTCGCTGGATATTGTTTCCATTTTTGACCTCGAATGAAGAATGTAATCGTTTGCTTATGGGAGGTGTTTGTGCCTTTGGAATACCAGATTCTGTTGGTCGGCGTTTAGGTGTCGTTTTCTTTGGAGATGGTAATTTATTACTTCTAAAAAATAAATTCCTTTTTATTGTTCTAAGTTTTCAGATATAATATAAGTTCAACATACCTTCTTGGACTATTATTTAGCCCACTATTATTACTGACATTTACACGTGTAGTTACTGGTGAAATGTCACAAGAAAAGTTACGTTTTTTTGGGCTGTTAGCTACATGCGATTGTACTTTTCGCGTTTTAGAATGTTCAGTATCTGGAGTTGATGAAGCTACCGGTTTTGAAGATCGCGATTTTTTTACTGATTGAAGTCCGTTGGTTGTGGAATTAGGTGTACTACTAATTATCTTATGAGGTGGTGTTGTACTTCCAATAGATGAAGTTATTTTTTTATCAATAGTTTCTGCAAAAAAGGCAAATAAAATATTAGTATAATAAGGAAAAATAGAAATATAATTTTTTTTGTTCATTTAACAATATACCTCTTTTTTGCATATTTCCTATAGGAAGAATAGCTTTCATTGGTCCCTTTTTATTTATTATATCAGTGTCTATCTTCTTCTTAAATCTATTTTTAACTGTACATATCATCGAAGTTTTTTCTTTCTGTAGGTCTAAGGTTGCTCCCGTTTTAGTTTGCATATCTAAAAGGAGATACAAATTAATTATCTTAAATATTTTTCTTGTCAATGCTACAAAAACAAAAAATTACCTTTTGGTAATTGATTTTTATTGTTATTTATAATGACTTTTTTATTCAATACTGGGCTAACAAAACCAGGATCACTAGGAAAACGTTTTGTTACTTCCTTCAATTGAGATGTATCTTTATTGGTAGATATTAATGAACCTGACTGAGTTTTAACTGGTGGTGTTTGAGATACAGATACGCTTCTTCTAGTAAAATTTTTACTAATTGTTTGCTTCTAAAATAGACATCATTATCTATATTAATTTATTAGGCAATTTATTAAAATTTTGCAATTTTTTATAGTATTATGCTTACTTTTGGTCCTAAGTTTAAACTTAATCTATTAACAGATTTCGATAGAAACGATGACTGCTTCTCATTTTCAGATTTTAGTTTTGATTTTTTTGGAGTTTGTTGAATTTCTATATAATCATTCTTACTTTTTGTATCTTCATCAACATTACAATTATTGGAAGCAACATTTAATACCTTTTCTAAATTTTTAAGTATATCCAAAGTTGGATGTTCTTCAGTCTGCCTACATATTAATTTTCCTATGTTTGCAAGCAGTTCGATTACCACTTTTTCGTTCAATGGACTGTTATTTTTCTGTTTACAAAAAGAATCGTTTTCAGATATTTTTTGAGCACTAAATTCATTTTTATCTTTTTCTTTGTTTATGTTTTCAATATTTATTTCGATTTCTGAAGTTTCACATTTTAGTTTATTATTTATATTATTTAAGTACTTTTGATTATCAATACATTTACTCGTATTTACATCATTCAAATTTATGTCTTCAAAGAATACTGATTCTTTAATACTTTCTGTTGAATCACCAGTCAAATTACCTTCTTTACTATATTCCATATTATTTTCTGCCACATTTTTAATTACTTCCAAACTACTACTTGATTTTGGTGGACTCTTTGATAAATTATTGGTTGCGTTAAAATAAGTAGTTAATAATTCGGTATTGTTCTCACAATTAATGCCTAAAACTTTCTCCAAATTTTCCAATAATTTATTTGCTTCTATATTCTTTTCTGTTTTGATTAATTTTTTAAGATCTAGTAAAAGTGTTACTGCTGTAGTACGTTTTTCCATTGATATTGGTTCAACAAGTTCCATTTCTAAATCTTCCACATCTTTTTTCATTTTATTACTAAATTCGTTTTTTCTATCTTTATATGACTCATTATCTTTATTCTCTGTAACTTTTATATTTTTTGATTTTGAACCAGGTCCATCAGGAGATACAGGCAATTCAATTAAATTTTCTGAAGTTTCATCGTCAAATGCTGGTAACAACTCTAATGTCCATGAAGGATTGCTTGTAATGAGATCATCAATGCTTGCTAAACAATAAAATGTAAAATGCATATCATTTTAAATTATTGTTGCAAATGTATATTTAAACTATGTATAGATTTAAGTATCAATTTTGCTTATTTTAAAAGTATATTCTAGTACGGACCATTTCTATATTTTCTTTTATATTTTTTTGTTTTAGTTATTTAAGGCTTAATTATTGATCTCTTTTATTATATACTCTTACTACATTTTCTGATATTAAAATTTTATTGGATCAACATTATCCAAACAAGTTAATGAGAATTAGATTTTTGATAAGCAACATCGATATGGCACTTATTATATGTATTTAAAAAATATTGAATGTAATAAGAACTTACAGCCCGAACTGGTTTTTATAGCCAATTCTTCAAAAGTTTTTGCAAGAAGTTTTGCTTCATGAAGTATTGATTTATTAATCTTATTTCCTTCCTGTAAAGTAAAAATGAACTAAGAAATGTTTTTTGTCAAATAATTTGTTATATATAAATTAGGAAACTTACAAGGAATACAGAATCTGATGATGTATCTGAAATAGTACTTTTATAGTGTTCATTGCTACAATTATTGTCTGGTGTGAAAATATCAACATCTATTAACTTATTATTTATATCACACATTTCATTTCTTTCAGTTACAGTTGTACATTCTTTTATATCACTGGGAGAATTATATGTGAGTTCATCTTTATTACTGGTACAATTTTGAGGAATGTGAATCCCTGATAATCTTGCTTTAAGTTTATTAAAACGGTCTGTTAAATCAGACAATGAGGATCTTGTTGATACATTTGCTACAGAAATCTCTAAATTCTTTGTTGGTGATGATACAGATTCTCTTTCTTTATTATGATCTTCACCTTCAGTTAATTTTGTATTTTCTGATTTTTCTGACGAACAGCTTTCTAGGAATGTTCGATTCATAGTTCCATTTGATAACATTAGTGATGAACTAATAGTTGAAGAAACAGAATTTAATTTAGGTATAGAAGAAATATTTGACAAATTTGAAGATATAGAACTTCCACTATCACTTTTTAAGAATCCTTCATTTAGCATGTCAAACGAATTTAAGGAAGAGATGTTACTTGCACTATTAGAATTAGTTCTTAATGATGCAGATAGTGATATTTGATGTGGACATTCTGATCTCTTTGGAGATGTTCCTCCTTGTGAAAAAGAACGCCTAGATTTTGCAATTTTCAAAGTTGCATGAGGAACTAACATTTCTTTTTGTAAAATAGATTTTATTTCATTTTTATTTGATTCACTGTTTTCTTCAAATAATATATCATTCATCACAGATTGATTCAAGATGGATAAATCAAGATCTTGAACATTAATGGTAGGTATAACATTATCTGTTTTAAAATTATTGCTTAATATATTAGTATTACCTGAATTAACAATTATACTTTTACTAGTTATTTTATTAGCTTTTGCATTGTCTAGATTTAATTTGTCATTAATTAAAAACTCATCTAATGTTTTATTCAGTTTTAACTTTTGTCTATTTTTCTTCTTAGAAATACGACTATCTGGTAAATCAAAGGAACCTGATCTTAAATAAGTATTCTTTTTGCATTTTAATTTCAATGCTTTTTCTAAAGTTATTTCAAAAGGATCATCCTTTTTCTGAATATATTCCGTAGTTTTATGTAGCACCATATCAAAAGGATTATTTTCCAAACTATCTCGTTTTCCTATCATTAGAGAACTTGTTTCGTTCATTCGAGTATTATAGTTATTGCATATAATATCTGTAGGAGCTGGTATTAAAGGCGATGCAAGTCTTGAACTTAATGAACCCTTTCTGTCAGGGCTATCTAAATCTATAAGATCACACATATTCACGTTTTTCTATTTACGATGTTTGAGATCTTCGTTTCCAATAATAGTATTACAATGTTGTCATACCAATTAAATGTTTCTAAAATCGTAACGAAATTTTATGATACATATTATTATTATTATTTGCAAACACCGTTGTCACAATCTGTAAATATGCGAGTTGTTTCTTAACAAATACATAATTTCTTGATATATATTAAATTTCACTTTGATCATTGATATTTAAAAATCATTTGTTATATGAATATCACCTTAAATATAAATTGTTTATTTTTTGTATAATATTCACGTATTCGGAGATACTAACGTCTAAGTCTAGATACTTACAGTTACTATTACAGACAATTTAAAAATTTCTACTCTACTGCCCCCTAGTAGATATTTAAAAACTAAATGCTAAACGGAAGTTATTTATAATGTATTTCAAGATAATTTAAGAAACAAAAATAAATATATGCATAAACTATTAACAAGTTAAAAAATTATTCTGGCATAGAAACTTAATTTCTAGATCATAAAAATTATAGAAGAAGCACATGCTTAAAAGTTATATTGTTACATTTTCATCCATGTATTATCATTTCCTACTAATACAAGCATATTCATATTTCAGTTGCCGTTATACGTCACAGATCTTACTATCAGAAATCAAAAGTTGTGTGGAAATTCGTTAGCGTTCTTGATTACCTTCAGTATTAAATCATATGAGTAAAATAGATTATTATTATCACATTAAAGTATGCAAAATATTTTAATATGGATATATGATATCTTTTCTTTAAATTGACATTGAATTCTAAATATATGAGTATAAATGTATGAAATTTATGAGCATGTGAACTGTTTATAGAAACTATTTATTTATATTATCTCTACTTATGTAATTCAAGACTACCAGATAATAAAAAACTCGTTATGGTATCCTTGAAATATTTAATCAGATATAAGAAAATCTACATTGTAAAACAACAAAAATGATTTAGTAATAACATCTAATGTATAAAATTATAATAAGAACTTCTAATTTATATCACTATTTTTATATATATATTTAAATTTTACATAACCTCTGAATATAAAACTAAATTTAAAATCTGGCAATTTATTTAAATACCAGCAAATTTTATTATACATATATATAAAATCAAAACTTTCATAGTTCCCTTCTTTTTATACAGGTTTTCTAGTAAAAGCCAAAGATTGTCGACGCGTTTCACTAGTGGTTAAACGTTCCGCTATTGGCGGGAACTTAGAAGGAAATGACACGCTATTGGCCAACGAGCGTTGTGTATACTCGGACGTAACCTATCGCTTTGCCCCGTTGCGTTTACTAACGCAATATAAAGATGCACATAAGGAGGTTGCTTCGTTAACGTTGGCGTCACCGCTAAACAGTTCTTCCGTTGACCGAGGAAAGAGGATTTGGGCTTCGGTAGTTTTTTAAATTCGCTGAAAGCGTCTTTCACGGACACGGTGTTACTGTGCACCAAATTGATGATTTGATAGTGCTAGGGCGAGTGATAGTGCAATAAAAGAATTGATTTATTGTGAAACAAAATGTCAACGAAGGCAACGAAGAAGAGCACAGCGGCGAGTTCGAGTGGCAACGTGCAGTCGTCACAATTCAGCACGTCAACGCCGATCGGCCAGCGGCCAGGGAGTCCTTTGAGTCCGACCCGTTATTCACGTCTTCAGGAAAAGCAAGATTTACAGAATCTAAATGACCGATTGGCTTGCTACATTGACAAAGTACGACATTTGGAAACCGAGAATTCGAGACTTACGCGGGAGGTACAGACGACCCAGGAGACTATCACCCGCGAAGTATCTAATATAAAATCTATGTACGAGCATGAATTGTCCGATGCAAGGAAACTATTGGATGACACTGCGAGAGAACGAGCGAAGCTAGAGATTGATACCAAACGGTTATGGGATAATAATGAGGAGCTCAAGTCCACGTAAGTCACATTTAGTTTTATTCTGGTCGAGTGATAATGCGTCTCGGAAATATGTATGAATCGATGCAAGCCTGATTTCAAAGGGATGAGGCCGAGGCGATTATGAAATTTACGATTTCTTCTAACCAGCATGTCTCATGTTTTAGCGTTGATTTCGGGTATGTTTACGAGCTCGAAACCGTTTGATTTGTATTTATATTTTATGTATATTTTGTACATAATTTGCATTTTATTACGTGTTATTTACGAAAATATCGGAAAATTTAGGGTATAGATGGAGATAATCATTTGGAAAGTTATGATAAAGGTATACTTATATTTATAGTTGATAATATATTCTTGCAAATATTATTTTTTGCAATTATTGTTTGACAATAAATATTTCCGAAATTTATAAAAATAAATGGTTGATTCTGCAAGGGTTATTTACATACGGTTCATTAGACATATTTTGTATCTGATTTCAATGTTATTTATAAATTTCATATTACCAATTAAAATGTAACAATATTTAAATGTGTTTGCCGAAGAAGATGATAAAATTAATGTTGATACTTAAGAAAAAAATTTTGTTCTCTAATAACAAAGTAAAGTATATTTGTAAATAAAATATATGGAATTGAAAGAAGATAATACATGTTTAAGAAATTATTAGAATGAAATACAAGGATATCAGGAAGTAATCTATTTTATAATTGTTTATTTTTATATTTATAAAATGTATTTCAATATATAGACATACATTATACTTCAACATTTGCATGTTAGAATTCTTATTACTCCTACATTTGCTTGTATACATTGATGAATGATAAACACGTGTAATGATATGCAAATGCTTTATACATTGGTTCAATGTTAATTTAATGACTCTTAACTTAATTCAGAGTTAAACCATTGTATACATTTATTGATACAAATTGTATAGTTACATTTTTTTATTACATGTATTATGCACTTCACTTTAAGTGTGCTTCACTATAAGTCAAATGATGCTATCAATGTTGATTGCTATAACTAGGTTACATATCTAAGGAACATCAAACATAAATGGGATTTTTATATTATGTTAATGCAATAGAAATTCATTTATAGCATTTGTATAGTTCTATCAAAATATGAGTATAGATACATATCTGTGAAAAGAATTTGTACGTTTGTTTATTTCTCTCTTTTCCTAATTTGTTACATTCTAATCTAAAGAAAATATATCACGAAGTTTATCTGTAGTAGTTATCTATAGTATTCTTTAAAACCGAATATCAATTCCTTATGTTTATTTTTTCGAAATATATATCGCCAGAACGTAGTTGAAAGACATTTTCAAGAGTATAATGTTCCATTGATAAAATTCGTTATAAAATTTTCGGAATATTTGGGTGTGCCTAACTAACTTGGAACGTGACGTTACTACGAGCGATTGTGTCACGTTTACTATGCGGCGGTGATGTCATCTTCAACCGCATGTATAACCTCGACTAAAAACATTGACCTCCTTTCGAGCAAGCGTTTGAGCAATCGATAAAAATACGAGTAAAACGAGAAACGAAAAGCGGGAAATACATATTACTTTATTTAACAGGCTAAAAGATAGAAACGAATAAAAGTATGTATGTATATACATATAGTATGAATAATATATAGTATATAGTAGAAATGTCTTTAGATTTATTGTAAATATATATTTAATATTATGAAATATTGAAAATTTAATAGTTTATATTTTTATGAATAAACACAAGTAATAAAATGAAAAACTAATGTTTCGGTTGGATTGAAATTTTGACTCTTTGTAGTTTACATACATAGTATATTTTGAGGAATATCAATATAGTACATATGTATATATTTGCTTGTGTTTTGTTTAACGGAATATCTCCACTATGTTTTTGAACGCGACTGCTGAGGGTCTTAGAGTCCGGATTTATATTCAGCTTTTTGTGTAATTACAAAGTGTAATCCAGTCGTTAAAAAATTCGAAATATGTAATATTTTTAATTTTTCCAATCTTTTTTTTTATCGAACTTTAAAATTTACTGCAATTATGATTATGATGAAACTATATGTATACATACATTGTCAATGTTGGCTATATAACAGTTATAAAAAACGATGCTTCTTGGTGAAGGAAGTGACATTGATAGAGTTGTAAAATACTTGTTTTCGTATGATGATCCAAACCTAGCGTTTTTTGTGGTACAATCTTGTCATGGGTAAAATTTATATATGTGTAGTCTGTAAATTTTACTTCATTCCAGGGAATCGTTTTCAATTTTATATACCTATTATTTTTTAATTGAATATTTGAATTAGTTTTTTATTTACTACATTTTATTTTATTTATCACATTTTTATATCACATTGATACATATTATATTTTACGAGTCTAATATACTGTATGTTTTAAAATAACGAAATATTAAAACTTTTCGAGACATCGTTGTATAAAATAAAATTCTCGATGTGGGTCGTTGCCTGAAATAGAAACACCAAAGCTCTCTTATTTTCGACTACCAGAATGTCTTAAACGATTAAAATTTTTTCATGGAATTTATTATGTATATATATACTTAGCAGAGAAATATGAAAAGATTTTTTGTATTATACAATGTCAAATTTAATATTTTTAATACAGAAATGGAGAACGATGTGTGAGATTGCACTGTTGAGTTATGAAAGTTTTAGATATTATATTTAAATATAATATGATATTATACATTTTATTATATATAGATTATAATATTTTAATATATTATATTATGATATTAAATATTAATATTATAATATTAAAATATCTGAAATCTATAACTGTATTTTAAATATTTTTTAACTAATAAATTTTGTAAATATTTTCTGTGGTTTTCTCAGATTAGATAAAAAGTTAGTGGACTTACAAGTTGCAGAAAGAAATTCATTATTGTATGAAACACGCTATAATGATTTACAATCACAATATAACCAGTGTCAAGCAGAACGTAAAAAGGATACTGAGAGGAGAAATGAACTAGAACAAGAAGTAGAGAAATTGAAGGCATTATTAGAAGATTCCCGTAAACATCTGGGAGAAGAAACTCTACAACGTATTGTTCTTGAAAATAATATTCAAAGTTTAAAGGAAGATATTAGCTTCAAAGACCAAATGTATCAACAAGAATTAACGGAAACACGAACAAAGAGACAGGTTTGTATTTGAGGGTATTTAGTTAGTGTCATTTTAAAAAATAACAACATAGTTATAGATATATTTAGTATAAATGTTTTCTGTATGATTGTCCATTCTTACTATATTTTATTCTAGATTGAAATCTCTGAAATAGATGGTCGTCTTGCTGAGGAATATGAAGCTAAAATGCAAAAATCTTTGCATGAATTACGAGATCAATATGAAGCTCAGATGCGAGCTAATAGAGAAGAAATTGAACTGTTATATGAAAATAAAATTAAAAATTTGGCAGCCCATGCCCAACGTAACAGTGGAGCAGCAAGTTTAGCTGTTGAGGAATTAAGGCAAACAAGAACAAGGATTGATACACTTAATCAAAGAATCAATGAATTGGAAGCATCAAATAATGCTTTTAGTGCACGAATAAGGTAATTTATTATGAATTAAATTGAATTTATGTTTTTATGTAATAAATTTTAAGTATTTTAAGCTATTGTACAAGTTATGATAATTTAAATATAGCATAAATTTAAATTTATTGTACAAATTTAAATACAGGGATTTAGAAAATTTACGTGAAAATGAGAAGGCCCGTCATGCAGAAAATGTAGCATCTTTGGAAGCAGAGTTAGCACGTATACGTGATGAAATGGCTCAACAAATACAAGAATATCAAGATCTTATGGATATCAAGGTTGCTCTTGATTTGGAAATTGCAGCATATCGAAAACTTTTGGAATCTGAAGAAGCCAGGTAATACAATTAATGTTCTATAAAAATATTTATAAATTTTATATATCGTAATACAATGTAGTTACAAGCATTAAATAAAAAAGAATTTTGTAAATATTTCATATTTATTTATTTATAGATTAAACATCATGCCTGTACAGTCAAGTTCAACAGCGTCTAGTGGTAGGACTACTCCTTCAAGACATACGCCGTTAAGAGGTGGAAAACGAAAACGCACTTTGTTAGAGGAAAGTGAAGAACGTAGTAGTACTGATTATAGTGTATCTGGAACATCTAGAGGGGACATAGAAATTACAGAAGCTGATCCTCAAGGACGATTTGTCAAACTCACCAATAAAGGCAATAAAGTAAGATACTTAACACTGTATTTCAGCATGTTCAATAATCCTATCATACTATATTTAATGTTTTCAATTTATTTTTATTTTTTATAGGAAATCGGACTTAGTGGTTGGCAAATTATTCGTAAAGCTGGTTCTTTGGAAACAGTATTTAAGTTCCATCGTACTGCAAAATTAGAAGCAGGTGCAACTGTAATGGTGTGGTCTGCTGATATTGGTGCCACCCATGAACCACCATCAAATATTGTTATGAAAGGTCAAAAATGGTTTACATCAGATGTTATGACAACTACACTTCTTAACAACGACGGCGAAGTGAGTATTTCTTATATTTTGTTATTACTGTGTTATTCAATGAATGTAAATAATATCTTCAATATTTTATTGTTCAATAGGAAATAGCTACTTCAGAGTGTAAAAGACAACAATTATCTACATCTCTATCCCGACATAGGGAAAACTTGGGTTTTCGACCTTCGGAAGAACTTCACCATCAACAGGTATGTATGGATATGCAGATATAATATTAAGATAGAGGTTATAGAATTATACTCATTATGATAGTCGACCTTAATTTGGCTTATTCTTTTTTTTATCCACAGCTAAATCAAATCTTAAAAGGTTTATTTTTTTGTTTAGGAATAAGTATTAGCGTTATATGTTTTTAAAAATATTTTAATATTATTTTAATCAATAATGATATTAATAAGAACATTGAAAATATAAGTGAGAAATATCATAAATACGACCTTTAAAAATTGTTACTGTATCAATGTTTATAGTTCCAATGTAAACTTAAAAACCAATTACAAAATAATTAATGATCTTATTATTTCGAAAAATTGTTTCTTTTTTGTAATTGTATTCAGTTAATGAAGACAATGTGGCTATAAAACATTCTGATTTTCTTGTCATTTATTTTTATTAAATTCTTATACAAAGTTTCTTTAAGTTTTCTTTAAATTGATCTTATTATTATTATTAGATTTAATATTTTAAATATGAAATAAAATCGGGATATGTATCATCAACGAATCTTCTTATTCCATAGAGAAGATATCTCTACCCATATTAAGTGGGCGAGCGAACGGTTCTGATGGGTCAATTTATGTAAGTTTTCTACTTATCGAACGTTAAAATAGTCGTCGATGATCAATGTCATTCGCGCTTTAAGTAAAAGAAATTATTTGCTTTGTGTTTTCTTCTTCACAGCACTTTATTTTCATGCTCACGCTTAACTAAAACATCATGAGTGTTACGAATATAGTGTAATTTTTGGTTAAAATGTAAACATCTCATTAGTTAACCACATTGTCTTTAAGATATATTTAAACAAACTCATTATACATATAAATATACAGTTATTGTTCAACATTTTCCATTATCATCGATATTGTTATTAACACAATACTATTGGTATTCTTACTTATTTATACTTATATCAACTAAAACGTTAAAATACTAAAAAGTTATTAACATATAGTCCATCACTTTATTGCTGTTATATTCACTTATTGAATTGGTTGAAATTTATACGAATCAACACCTTTTTTATATATAAAAATAAAAAAAATTATTTTCCATTTGTATTTATAGAGGCTTATTAGAAAATTTCGCCGATGTGATGCATGCATAAACATTATTTTAACATTTTTTCAGAAAAGTTTGGTATTAACTAAGTGAAATCAGTTGATGGAAATATTCATCAAACGATTTCATTGTTTCGAAAGTACATATATATCATTCATTAAATTTAATTTGCAGAATAAAAGGTTCCATTAAAATATACAAATTGCCTGCGTCAGTAATAAAATAATTATATATTTCTTACCAATAAAGTAAATATTATGTGCGTTTTTAATGTATGTACGTGTGTATATCTTTACACGTATGTAAGAATAAACGTACAATATTTATTTTTCTCATAAATTTCTTCATAAAAAATTAACATTCATTAATATTGGCTTAAGATCCTGTAACTAATAATTGTCGAATAATATATATAATGACATAATATAATCACATCATGCCAGTTGGATTCATTGAGCGATCCAATTTTGATTGAGGTATCCAATCTTAATTTTTTTGTCTACATAAATATGATCCTTTTTTTGTTTCAGGGTGATCCTCAAGGAGAAGAATTTTGTCGCCTTATGTGAAAATAAGTCCGCAAAATAATCTCAAGAATTCTAACAGCACGTTTTTAAAAATGCTTAAGAAAAGGTACACAGAAAAAGCACTTGAGAGAATTTGGTTTAGAAACCGAATCTCAGAAGTTTCATTAATATAAAGAATTCATATAAAGTTTTCAATGATATATTTTGCTTAAGAAAACAATAAAGAAGAGATTAAAAACAGAATTCACGACACATGTTAGTACTTTATATTTATAGAGATATGTACTACATATGAGAAAATATTCTGTAATATAATGTTTAAATCAAACTTAATGAAGAGTTTCATAAAGATTGAAACGATTATTGCATTTACATATTTGCACTTCGTACAAAACTTATTTGTCTGTTATATCAGAGTTGCTGCTTTATTGGATAAGAAGCACGAATAATCTTTTCAGCGAATAACTATTTTTGGCGTACCATTTATTTCTACCTAGTCGTTATCGTGCCTTTTTAAATGTAAAAGAAAGAGATCTTTTTTCTTAGTAGGTAGTAGTATTTATTTTTAAGTACAAACCCGGATGCAATAGGAGCGTGGTGCCCGCCGTATATAATATTCATATTGATTCGTTTGACAGGAAAATATTTTCTGATATGTATACTGAGTTTTCTATTAATTAATAAGACAAAGAAAAAAGTGGAACTATGTTTAGTGCAAAATGTATCAGCTCCGCCATCCGTAACATCATTTTGTTAATTGTATTCGACTTTATACCATTTATACAAGTAATAAAAATCTATAATTAACCATATCCCTATTATCTTTTTTTATGGTCCTCATCTGTCATTAAATTCTATGTAATTTAATCAATACATAATTTATATTTTTTTCTTATAGAATAAATTTCAACTTTGCTTTTTGTGTTAAAAATCTAGTAAAAATAATGTGATATCCATTCTTTCAATTTATTCAATGATTTTACTATGATTTTAATTATTTTATCGTGCATAGTTTTGAACGGTCGGTATTACAGAATGTCATGCGATAATTCCTATATTCTCTGTAGCAAATTTCAAAGGACCTATAGGAGCGTTCAGACGATCAACATTATTGTCAATATTTAAGATTCTCAACATTCTATTGACAATATATATTGATCGCCCAGACTTTAGATGGTCTCTTAATATATATAATAATGTTGAAAATCTTAAATATTGACAATAATATTCACAATAAAATATTGATCGTTTTAAGATATGTGATTCTTCTCGAGATAGTTCAAAATGTGAGACATGAAGTCCCATTTAATATCAGGTCTATTCTATACTTAGTCAATCCCATGGCGTTACAATTATAGAACCTTATCTTCTATCAGTGATGAGCTGCCATCTGGTGGTGACTAGGGTAAGCAATTTTGAATTAAGAATTCCTTAGTTGATTGTTCTAATTTCTAATGTTGTATAATTTTTATATTAGATATTATTTGTAAGTAAAGATCTTGTACAATATAATATAAATATATTGATAAAATAATGGTGAAAGAGATTCATGTTAACGAAAAACTGCTACCATCGGGTTCCGTGGTGTAGCGGTTATCACATCTGCTTTACACGCAGAAGGTCGCCGGTTCGATCCCGGTCGGAACCACACTTACCCTATTTTTTTTTTAATATCTTCGTTTTACAATTAATAAATATACTTAAAAAACGTCAATCAATAATAGTTGTAGGCAGCAAAAGGTAGAAAACACGTTGTCTTCTTTTGCACCTACTTCATTCTAATACAACTTATCACAATTCCAAAATACTGTCCATTAAAGATATCATTATATTTCTCTCTTATATATATATATATATATATATATATATATAAGAGAGAATATATATTATATATATATAATCTTCACAAATATAGACAAAAATCATATTAATCATTATTGAACAACAATTACAAAATATATTACATGTATTCACTCGTCTTATGGCTTGGAACGAATGAAGAGTTCGTCATAAAATATATAAAGGAAGAAATATAACATTCTTCCAATGATAGCAAACAGGAATGAAGACTAAATGAAGTTTTTTACATTGTATATAGAAAGTATGAGCAAAACTAGGTACCTGGTTTCAGTTAAAAAAGCAAAATACCGTGTAAAGACTCTTGAATATAATTTAGTTCTTACCGTAATAGATTCTTTAAATCCAAGTGTTATAAAAAGCTCAATTCATCAACGTGACACTGAAACTTCTTAACTCGAAATTCTTAAACTTCTATGGATGAAAAACTACGACGTTCTCAGTTCTGCGATTGATTTCCTACCATTGCGAGGTCCAGCTCCTATCTTAGAAAGATATTAATATGCGTCATGACCCGCGTAGCCCAGTTTGCTCCACATTTCCTATCATTAAGCTGTCATCGTACTGCTTTTGTTCGGCTTATCTCTAGTTCGTTTATAGTTCTATCACACCTGATATTTAAAATCCAGTTAAACGAAGGGAGAAGAAATGGAGGGAATCACGGAACCGGAAATCAAAATTGGTATATTTGGTTGGCGTTTGCCCTGTCATCTGTTTGTGTTCGGACGATGGAACATAAAGAGTGTATTTCTTTCGTTTCTTATCGTTCCTTCATTCCCTGTTTCCGTTCTAGCCACCTGGCAGCCTACCTGCATCGCGTCGCAACCAACCGCTTCGTTTGTTTGGCATCGTGTGACGAGAGCAAGTCCGGTTTTTAGTCGGGCATCGGCTATTCAGCGCTCCTTTTCCAGCCCGTGTTTTATATATATCGGAGATGAAAGGAAAACGGGGTCCCCCGTTGGAATTACCTGGAAAAAGCTCAATAGCATTCACGAAATAACCCAGACACAGTCATTCGAAACTTGAGACAATGAGCTTAAGCTCGAGCCGAGCGTAGCCACGGTCACGGGATGAACGTTAAAACTAACAGAAAAGTGGCAATATTATGAGACACACGTTGTGTTAACAATCAAATACCGAGCAGGAGCAATGTCGCAGCTACGAGGGTCTGCCTAGCAACGGCGGCAGTAGTTTTGCTGCTATCCCTGGCTGAAATTCAACAAAACGAACGCGATTGTAAGGAGAGGAAAGTTTACATCAGTCTTTTATTCTTGCGATCTCCTTGAAGAGTTACACATCGTCTTGACGAGCAGTATATACCGAGCGTCACAGCGAACGTTACTCTTGTGCTTCAAATTCTATTCTAAGTTTAACAAAGAGTTAACATTGCCACTTTTTTTTTTTTTTTTTTATCGTGGGGAAATCCTCATGGACACTCGGCGCTGCGTAGCAACGACCGTGTAGTGTCGGACTCTTATCGACTAAAACCCCACGGTGGTCATCCCGACGTTCAGAGGTGCACCCGGGGTCTCTTGCGAATCACTACCGAGTGCAACCTCGTCGTCTATCTCCTTGCCGTTGTAGTTGTCTAGGGAGGCGTCCCGGCTTGAGTTGGAAAGCTAGGGGGAACCAATCCTCCTAGCGCCACGTCCCCTAGTCTGATGCACCCGGGGCAGCGACGGTGGCGCCGCGCCCCTGCGTCGTACGGAGCCCCTGCGACGTTGATGCGACGATCTACTGGGATCGGCTCTTCTCTTCCGGTCTCTTTCTGCCCGCTCCTTTCTCTGCATAACCTCCTCGCAGTAGGTGCGGACAGCGTTAAACTCCCGGGGCCCTCGGAGCATGGCCTCAACGACCGCTTCCGGAGCCAACCTCTCGCCGATGTCGAGCTGCAGGACGCGCCGCGGTTCCGTCCACGCTGGACAGAACTCCAGCGTGTGCTGCGCCGCGTCCTCCTCTTCCCCGCAGTGGTGACAGGTGGACGTCACCTCCCGCCCGATCTTCAGCAGGTACTCACCGAAGACCCCGTGTCCGGTGAGCATCTGTGTCGTCCTGAAGGTGAGCGGAACCTCGCCTTGATCTCTCCAAGCCTCCCAATTGGGAAGCACGGCGCGGACGGCTAGGTGTGGCAGCCTGGCGTCCTCCTCCATCAGCTGGGAGCGCCACCGCTCCCAGATCTCCAGCTTTGCCTCTTCCCGGACGTTCGAGGCCGAGAGGCCGTCCGGCGACAGCGCCGCGGTCGAAGGCGGTGCCCTCAGGTGTTCATACACCCGACAGAGCTCAAGGGCCCGCAGCTCAAACGGGGGGGACGCCGCCAGCACTGTCGCCGACTCGTAGGATATTGTTCGATATCCTCTGGCTATTCGAATAGCGGTCGTCCTTTGCAGTCTCCTCACCAGGGTACGACTGCGACGGTTGGCCATCAGATCTTGGGCCCACACCGGTGCCCCATAGAGGACCCGGGACCGGATCACTCCCTCGTAGAGTCGGCGGACTCCCGACCCTGCTCCGCCCATATTCGGAAGAAGGCCGCACAAGGCGTTGGCTGCGGCCGTCACCCTCGTGACCAGGAGCTCGAAATGTGGTCCGAACGTCCACCGACTGTCGATGGAGAGGCCCAGGTACCTCATACGACACTTCACCAGCACCGCTTCGCCATTTATGGCCACGGACAAACCATCGGGAGAGGATCCCCTGGAGCGGCGGTCGAAGAACCACAGGGCCTCCGACTTGGCCGGCGACACGCTCAATCCCAGTCGCTGAATAGCGTGCACCGCGCATGCCACAGCGTCTTCCGTGAGAATCACGGTCTCACTCCACCACCGTCCCCCGGCTAGCACCAAGGTATCGTCGGCGTAACAAACCAAGCCCGTGCCCGGGGGCATCGGGCATCGAAGGACGGAGTCGTAGGCCGTGATCCACAAGATCGGTCCTAGCACCGAACCCTGCGGGACGCCGCGCTCCACACGTCTTCTCTCGAGGTCATTGCCACTAGTGTCTAGTTACCGCGGCCACTGGACGATCTTGTATCATCTATATCCGTGATAATAAACGCTATCTCGATAGTGTAACAACGATGAACAACCCAGGCGAAGATTCGTTACACGCCCCTAAACCAAGCTGTAACATTATATAATATTACGTAATAACGTATTACAATATATAGTATAACGATATATGGTATTACGTTATAACGTATAACGAAATATACTATTACCTTATAACATATAACGTTATATATTATTACGTTATAACGTATAACGTTATATAGTCTTACGGTATAACGTATAACGTTATATAATATTACAGTATAACGTATAACGTTATATAGTCTTACGTTATAACGTATAACGTTAGGTACTATTACGATATATGCTATTATGTTATAACTTATAACGTTATATACTATTGTGTTATAACGTATAACGTTATATACTATTAGGTTATAACGTATAACGTTATGTAGCAATACGATATAACGTATAACATTATATACTATTACGATATAACGTATAACGTGATATGCGACTACGTTATTATGTATAACGTTGTATAGTCTTACCTTATAACGTATAAAGTTATGTGGTATTACGTTATGAAGAATATCGTTAAATGGTATTACCTTATAACGTATAACGTTATATACTATTACATTATAACGTATAACGTTATATACTATTACATTATAACGTATAACGTTATATAGTATTACGTCATAACGTACAATGTAATATGACATTACTATATAACATTACTATATTTGAATACATTACAACGTATAACGTTACATAGTGATACCTTATAACGTATAACGTTATACAGAATTACGTTATAACGTACAACGTTATATAGTATTACCTATAACGTATAACGTTATATAGTATTACCTATAACGTATAACGTTATATAGTATTGCGTTATATCGCATAACGTTGTATAGTATTACTTTATAACCTATTCCGTTATATAGTATTACGTTATAACGTACAAGGTTATATGAAATTACCATATAACGTATAACGTTATATAGTATTACGTTATGCCTAATAACGTTGTATACTATTACGTTATAACGTATAACGTTGTATAGTATTACTTTATAACGTATAACGTGATATACTATTACGCCATAACGTATAACGTTGTATAGTATTACCTTATAACGTATAACATTATATGGTATTACGTTATGAAGAATATTGTTAAATGGTATTACCACATAACGTATAACGGTATATACTATTACGTTTTAACACTTAACGTTATATACTATGACCTTATAACTTATAACGTTACATACTACTACGATAGAACGTATAACGAGATATACGATTACGTTATAATGTATAACGTTATGTAGTATTACATTATGACGTATAACGTTATATAGTATTACGTTATAACGTATAACGTTGTATAGTATTACTTTATAACGTATAACGTTATATAGTATTACGTTATAACGTACAAGGTTATATGATATTACCATATAACGTATAATGTTATATAGTAATACGTTATAACGTATAACGTTACATAGTATTACCTTATAACGTATAACGTTTTATAGTATTACTTTGTAACGAATAACGTTGTATAGTATCACCTTATAACGTATGACGTCATATAGTATTACCTCATAACGTAAAACGTCATATAGTATTACGTTATAACGTATAACGTTTTATAGTATGACTTTGTAACGCATAACGTTGTATAGTATTACCTTATAACGTATAACGTCATATAGTATTACGTTATAACGTATAACGTTGCATAGTTTTACTTTATAACGTATAACGTTATATAGTATTACGATATAGCGTATAATGTGATATACTATTACGCCATAACGTATATTGTTGTATAGTCTTAGCTTATAACGTATAACATTATATGGTATTACGGTATGAAGAATATTGTTAAATGGTATTACCATATAACGTATAACGTTATATACTATTACGTTTTAACACTTAACGTTATATACTATTACCTTATAACGTATAACGTTACATACTATTACGATAGAACGTATAACGAGATATACGATTACGTTATAATGTATAACGTTACATAGTATTACCTTAAAACGTATAACGTTTTATAGTATTACTTTGTAACGAATAACGTTGTATAGTATTACCTTATAATGTATAACGTTATACAGTATTACGTTATAACGTATAACGTTATATGGCATTACGTTATAACATATAACGTTATATGGTATTAGCATCTAACGTATAACGTTATACGGTATTACGGTATGACGTATAACGTTAAATGGCATTACCTTATAACGTATAATGTTATATACTATTACGTTATAACGAATAACGTTATATAGTCATACCTTATAACGTATACGGTATGTAGCATCACGTTATAACGTATAACGGTATGTAGTATTACGATCTAACATATAACGGTATGAAGCATTACGTTATAACATATAACGCGATGTAGTATTACGATCTAACATATAACGGTATGAAGCATTACGTTATAACATATAACGTTATGTAGCATTACGTTATAACGTATAACGTTATGTAGCATTACGTTATAACGTATAACGTTATATCCCATTAGGTTATAACGTATAACGTTATATAGTATTACCTATAACGTATAACGATATGTAGCATTACGTTATACCTAGTAACGTTGTATACTATTACGTTATAACGTATAACGTTGTATTATATTACCTTATAGCGTATAACGTTATATAGTATTACTTTATAACGTATAACGTTATATACTATTACGATATAACGTATAACGTTATATAATATTACAGTATAACGTATAACGTTATATAGTCTTACGGTATAACGTATAACGTTATATGGTATTATGTTATGAAGAATATCGTTAAATGGTATTACCTTATAACGTATAACGTTATATAGTATTACGTTATACCTAATAACGTTGTATATTATTACGTTATAACGTACAACGTTGTATAGTTTTACTTTATAACGTATAACGTTATATAGTATTTCGTTATACCTAATAACGTTGTATACTATTACGTTATAACGTATAACGTTGTATTATATTACCTTATAGCGTATAACGTTATATAGTATTACTTTATAACGTATAACGTTATATACTATTACGATATAACGTATAACGTTATCTAATATTACAGTATAACGTATAACGTTATATAGTCTTACGGTATAACGTATAACGTTATATGGTATTATGTTATGAAGAATATCGTTAAATGGTATTACCTTATAACGTATAACGTTATATAGTATTACGTTATACCTAATAACGTTGTATATTATTACGTTATAACGTACAACGTTGTATAGTTTTACTTTATAACGTATAACGTTATATAGTATTTCGTTATACCTAATAACGTTGTATACTGTTACGTTATAACGTATAACGTTGTATAGTATTACTTTATAACGTATAACGTGATATACTATTGCGCCATAACGTATAACGTTGTATAGTATTACCTTATAACGTATAACATTATATGGTATTACGTTATGAAGAATATTGTTAAATGGTATTACCATATAACGTATAACGTTATATACTATGACGTTTTAACACTTAACGTTATATACTATTACCTTATAACGTATAACGTTACATACTATTACGATAGAACGTATAACGAGATATACGATTACGTTATAATGTATAACGTTATGTAGTATTACATTATGACGTATAACGTTATATAGTATTACGTTATAACGTATAACGTTGTATAGTATTACTTTATAACGTATAACGTTATATAGTATTACGTTATAACGAACAAGGTTATATGATATTACCATATAACGTATAACGTTATATAGTAATACGTTATAACGTATAACGTCATATAGTATTACGTTATAACGTATAACGTTTTATAGTATGACTTTGTAACATATAACGTTGTATAGTATTACCTTATAATGTATAACGTCATATAGTATTACGTTATAACGTATAACGTTGTATAGTTTTACTTTACAACGTATAACGTTATATGGTATTATGTTATGAAGAATATCGTTAAATGGTATTACCTTATAACGTATAACGTTATATAGTATTACGTTATACCTAATAACGTTGTATATTATTACGTTATAACGTACAACGTTGTATAGTTTTACTTTATAACGTATAACGTTACATAGTATTACCATATAACGTATAACGTTTTATAGTATTACTTTGTAACGAATAACGTTGTATAGTATTACCTTATAACGTATAACGTCATATAGTATTACGTTATAACGTATAACGTTTTATAGTATGACTTTGTAACATATAACGTTGTATAGTATTACCTTATAATGTATAACGTCATATAGTATTACGTTATAACGTATAACGTTGTATAGTTTTACTTTACAACGTATAACGTTATATAGTATTACGATATAGCGTATAATGTGATATACTATTACGCCATAAGGTATACCGTTGTATAGTATTACCTTATAACGTATAACGTTATATGGTATTACGTTATGAAGAATATTGTTAAATGGTATTACCATATAACGTATAACGTTATATACTATGACGTTTTAACACTTAACGCTATATACTATTACCTTATAACGTATAACGTTACATACTATTACGATAGAACGTATAACGAGATATACGATTACGTTATAATGTATAACGTTATGTAGTATTACATTATGACGTATAACGTCATATAGTATTACGTTATAACGTATAACGTTTTATAGTATGACTTTGTAACGTATAACGTTGTATAGTATTACCTTATAACGTATAACGTCATATAGTATTACGTTATAACGTATAACGTTGTATAGTTTTACTTTATAACGTATAATGTTATATAGTATTACGATATAGCGTATAACGTGATATACTATTACGCCATAACGTATAACGTTGTATAGTATTACCTTATAACGTATAACATTGTATGGTATTACGTTATGAAGAATATTGTTAAATGGTATTACCATATAAAGTATAACGTTATATACTAATACGTTTTAACACTTAACGTTATATACTATTACCTTATAACGTATAACGTTACATAATATTACGATAGAACGTATAACGAGACATACGATTGCGTTATTATGTATAACGTTATGTAGTATTACATTATGACGTATAACGTTATATAGTATTACGTTATAACGTATAACGTTATATAGTATTACTTTATAACGTATAACGTTACATAATAATACGTTATTGCGTATAACGCTAAATACTATTGCGTTATAACTAATAACGTTGTATAGTATTCCGTGATAACGTATAACTTTATATAGTATTACGTTATAACGTATAACGTTGTATAGTATTACTTTGTAACGTATAAGGTGATATGCTATTACGCCATAACGTATAACGTTGTATAGTATTACCTTATAACGTATAACGTTATATAGTATTACGTTATAACTAATGACGTTGTATACTATTACGTTATAACGTATAACGTTATATACTATTACGTTTTAACGTATTACCTTATAACGTATAACGTTATATAGTATTACGTTATAACTAATATCGTTGTAAACTATTACGTTATAACGTATAACGTTATATAGTAATACGTTATAACGTATAACGTTGTATAGTATTACTTTATAACGTATAACGTTACATAGTAACACGTTATTGCGTATAACGCTATATACTATTGCGTTATAACTAATAACGTTGTATAGTATTCCGTTATAACGTATAACTTTATATAGTATTACGTTAGAACGTATAACGTTGTATAGTATTACTTTATAACGTATAACGTGATATACTATTACACCATAACGTAAAACGTTGTATAGTATTACCTTCTAACGTATAACGTTATAGAGTATTACGTTATAACTAATAACGTTGTGAACTATTACGTTATAACGTATAACGTTGTATATAATTACGTTATAACGTAGAACGTTGAATAGTATTACGTTATAACGTATAACGTTATATACTAATACGATATAACGTACCATGTAATATAAGATTACGTCATAACGTATAACGTTGTATAGTATTACCTTATAACGTATACCGTTATAAAGTATAGCGTTATAACGTATAACGTTATATACTATTACGATATAACGTAAAACTTGACTTGCGATTACGTTATAATGTATAACGTTGTATAGACTTACCTTCTAACGTATAAAGTTATATGGTCTTACGTTATGAAGCATATCGTTAAATGGTATTACCTGCTAACGTATAACGTTATACAGTATTACGTTATAACGTACAAGGTTATATGAATTTACCATATAACGTATAACGTTATGTAGCATTACGTTATAACGTATAACGTTATGTAGCATTACGTTATAACGTATAACGTTATATCCCATTAGGTTATAACGTATAACGTTATATAGTATTACCTATAACGTATAACGATATGTAGCATTACGTTATACCTAGTAACGTTGTATACTATTACGTTATAACGTATAACGTTGTATTATATTACCTTATAGCGTATAACGTTATATAGTATTACTTTATAACGTATAACGTTATATACTATTACGATATAACGTATAACGTTATATAATATTACAGTATAACGTATAACGTTATATAGTCTTACGGTATAACGTATAACGTTATATGGTATTATGTTATGAAGAATATCGTTAAATGGTATTACCTTATAACGTATAACGTTATATAGTATTACGTTATACCTAATAACGTTGTATATTATTACGTTATAACGTACAACGTTGTATAGTTTTACTTTATAACGTAAAACGTTATATAGTATTTCGTTATACCTAATAACGTTGTATACTATTACGTTATAACGTATAACGTTGTATTATATTACCTTATAGCGTATAACGTTATATAGTATTACTTTATAACGTATAACGTTATATACTATTACGATATAACGTATAACGTTATCTAATATTACAGTATAACGTATAACGTTATATAGTCTTACGGTATAACGTATAACGTTATATGGTATTATGTTATGAAGAATATCGTTAAATGGTATTACCTTATAACGTATAACGTTATATAGTATTTCGTTATACCTAATAACGTTGTATACTGTTACGTTATAACGTATAACGTTGTATAGTATTACTTTATAACGTATAACGTGATATACTATTGCGCCATAACGTATAACGTTGTATAGTATTACCTTATAACGTATAACATTATATGGTATTACGTTATGAAGAATATTGTTAAATGGTATTACCATATAACGTATAACGTTATATACTATGACGTTTTAACACTTAACGTTATATACTATTACCTTATAACGTATAACGTTACATACTATTACGATAGAACGTATAACGAGATATACGATTACGTTATAATGTATAACGTTATGTAGTATTACATTATGACGTATAACGTTATATAGTATTACGTTATAACGTATAACGTTGTATAGTATTACTTTATAACGTATAACGTTATATAGTATTACGTTATTACGAACAAGGTTATATGATATTACCATATAACGTATAACGTTATATAGTAATACGTTATAACGTATAACGTCATATAGTATTACGTTATAACGTATAACGTTTTATAGTATGACTTTGTAACATATAACGTTGTATAGTATTACCTTATAATGTATAACGTCATATAGTATTACGTTATAACGTATAACGTTGTATAGTTTTACTTTACAACGTATAACGTTATATGGTATTATGTTATGAAGAATATCGTTAAATGGTATTACCTTATAACGTATAACGTTATATAGTATTACGTTATACCTAATAACGTTGTATATTATTACGTTATAACGTACAACGTTGTATAGTTTTACTTTATAACGTATAACGTTACATAGTATTACCATATAACGTATAACGTTTTATAGTATTACTTTGTAACGAATAACGTTGTATAGTATTACCTTATAACGTATAACGTCATATAGTATTACGTTATAACGTATAACGTTTTATAGTATGACTTTGTAACATATAACGTTGTATAGTATTACCTTATAATGTATAACGTCATATAGTATTACGTTATAACGTATAACGTTGTATAGTTTTACTTTACAACGTATAACGTTATATAGTATTACGATATAGCGTATAATGTGATATACTATTACGCCATAAGGTATACCGTTGTATAGTATTACCTTATAACGTATAACGTTATATGGTATTATGTTATGAAGAATATCGTTAAATGGTATTACCTTATAACGTATAACGTTATATAGTATTACGTTATACCTAATAACGTTGTATATTATTACGTTATAACGTACAACGTTGTATAGTTTTACTTTACAACGTATAACGTTATATAGTATTACGATATAGCGTATAATGTGATATACTATTACGCCATAAGGTATACCGTTGTATAGTATTACCTTATAACGTATAACGTTATATGGTATTACGTTATGAAGAATATTGTTAAATGGTATTACCATATAACGTATAACGTTATATACTATGACGTTTTAACACTTAACGTTATATACTATTACCTTATAACGTATAACGTTACATACTATTACGATAGAACGTATAACGAGATATACGATTACGTTATAATGTATAACGTTATGTAGTATTACATTATGACGTATAACGTTATATAGTATTACGTTATAACGTATAACGTTGTATAGTATTACTTTATAACGTATAACGTTATATAGTATTACGTTATAACGAACAAGGTTATATGATATTACCATATAACGTATAACGTTATATAGTAATACGTTATAACGTATAACGTCATATAGTATTACGTTATAACGTATAACGTTTTATAGTATGACTTTGTAACGTATAACGTTGTATAGTATTACCTTATAACGTATAACGTCATATAGTATTACGTTATAACGTATAACGTTGTATAGTTTTACTTTATAACGTATAATGTTATATAGTATTACGATATAGCGTATAACGTGATATACTATTACGCCATAACGTATAACGTTGTATAGTATTACCTTATAACGTATAACATTGTATGGTATTACGTTATGAAGAATATTGTTAAATGGTATTACCATATAACGTATAACGTTATATACTAATACGTTGTAACACTTAACGTTATATACTATTACCTTATAACGTATAACGTTACATAATATTACGATAGAACGTATAACGAGACATACGATTGCGTTATTATGTATAACGTTATGTAGTATTACATTATGACGTATAACGTTATATAGTATTACGTTATAACGTATAACGTTATATAGTATTACTTTATAACGTATAACGTTACATAATAATACGTTATTGCGTATAACGCTAAATACTATTGCGTTATAACTAATAACGTTGTATAGTATTCCGTGATAACGTATAACTTTATATAGTATTACGTTATAACGTATAACGTTGTATAGTATTACTTTGTAACGTATAAGGTGATATGCTATTACGCCATAACGTATAACGTTGTATAGTATTACCTTATAACGTATAACGTTATATAGTATTACGTTATAACTAATGACGTTGTATACTATTACGTTATAACGTATAACGTTATATACTATTACGTTTTAACGTATTACCTTATAACGTATAACGTTATATAGTATTACGTTATAACTAATATCGTTGTAAACTATTACGGTATAACGTATAACGTTATATAGTAATACGTTATAACGTATAACGTTGTATAGTATTACTTTATAACGTATAACGTTACATAGTAACACGTTATTGCGTATAACGCTATATACTATTGCGTTATAACTAATAACGTTGTATAGTATTCCGTTATAACGTATAACTTTATATAGTATTACGTTAGAACGTATAACGTTGTATAGTATTACTTTATAACGTATAACGTGATATACTATTACACCATAACGTAAAACGTTGTATAGTATTACCTTCTAACGTATAACGTTATAGAGTATTACGTTATAACTAATAACGTTGTGAACTATTACGTTATAACGTATAACGTTGTATATAATTACGTTATAACGTAGAACGTTGAATAGTATTACGTTATAACGTATAACGTTATATACTAATACGATATAACGTACCATGTAATATAAGATTACGTCATAACGTATAACGTTGTATAGTATTACCTTATAACGTATACCGTTATAAAGTATAGCGTTATAACGTATAACGTTATATACTATTACGATATAACGTGAAACTTGACTTGCGATTACGTTATAATGTATAACGTTGTATAGACTTACCTTCTAACGTATAAAGTTATATGGTCTTACGTTATGAAGCATATCGTTAAATGGTATTACCTGCTAACGTATAACGTTATACAGTATTACGTTATAACGTATAACGTTGTATAGTATTACTTTGTAACGTATAACGTTAAATAGTATTACGTTATAACGTACAAGGTTATATGAATTTACCATATAACGTATAACGTTATATACTATTACATTATAACGTATAACGTTATATACTCTTACGTTATAACGTATAACGTTAAATGGTATTACCTTATTATGTATAACGTGATATACTATTTCCTTATAACGTATAACGTTGTATAGTATTACGTTGTAACGTATAACGTTATATAGTCGACATTATAACGGATAACGTTATATGGTATTACGTTATGAAGAATATCGTTAAATGGTATTACCTTATAACGTATAAAGTTATATACTATTCCGTTATAACGTATAACGTTATATGGTATTACGTTATGAAGGATATCGTTAAATGGTATTACGTTATAACGTATAATGTTATATAGTATTACGTTATAACTAATGACGTTGTATACTATTACGTTATAACGTATAACGTTATATACTATAACGATATAAGGTATAACGTTGTATAGTATTACCGTATAACGTATAATGTTATATAGTATTATGTTATAACGTATAACGTTGTATAGTATCACCTTATAACGTATAACGTTGTATAGTATTACATTATAACGTATAACGTTACGTAGTATTACGTTATTGCGAATAACGCTATGTCCTATTGCGTTATAACTTATAACGTTATATGGTATAACGTTATAACATATAACGTTATATGGTATTACCATGTAAGGTATAACATAATATGGTATTACGGTATGATGTATAACGTTAAATGGCATTACCTTATAATGTATAACGTGTTATACTATTGCTTTATAACGTATAGCGTTATATGGTATTACGTTATAACGTATAAGGTTAGATGATATTACCATGTATCGTTTAACGTTATATAATATTTTCTTATAATTACATTATAACGTATAACGTTATATACTATTACGATATAACGTATGACGTGATATACGATTACGTTATAACGTACAAGATTATATGATATTACCATATAACGTATAACGTTATATACTATTACATTATAACATATAACGTTATATAGTCTTACGTTATAACGTATAACGTTATATGGTATTACGTAATGTAGGATATGGTTAAATGGTATTACCTTATAACGTTTAAAATTATGTACCATTACGTTATAACGTATAACGTTATATGGTATTACGTTATGTAGGATATCGTTAAATGGTATTACCTTATAACGTGTAAAGTTATATACTATTACGTTATAACGTATAAAGTTATATACTATAACGATATAACGTATAACGTTGTATAGTATTACCTTATAACGTATAACGTTATATAGTATTACGTTATAACTAATAACGTTGTAAACTATTACGTTATAACGTATAACGTTATATAGTAATGCGTTATAACGTATAACGTTGTATAGTATTACTTTATAACGTATAACGTTACATAGTAACACGTTATTGCGTATAACGCTCTATACTATTGCGTTATAACTGATAACGTTGTATAGTATTCCGTTATAACGTATAACTTTATATAGTATTACGTTAGAACGTATAACGTTGTATAGTATTACTTTATAACGTATAACGTGATATACTATTACACCATAACGTATAACGTTGTATAGTATTACCTTCTAACGTATAACGTTATAGAGTATTACGTGATAACTAATAACGTTGTATACTATTACGTTATAACGTATAACGTTATATACCATTAGGTTATGACGTATAACATTGTATAGTATTACCTTATAACATATAATGTTATATAGTAATACATTGTAACGTATAACGTTATATAATATTACGTTATAACGTATAACGTTGTATAGTATTACCATATAACGTATATCGTTAATTGGTATTATCTTCTAACGTATAACGTTGTATAGTATTACTTTGTAACGTTCAACGTTATATAGTATTACGTTATAACGTATAACGTTATATACTATTATGATATAACGTATAACGTGATATACGATAACGCTGTATAGTATTACTTTATAACATATAACGTTATATGGTATTACGTTATAACGTACAAGGTTACATGATATTACCATGTATCGTATAACGTTATATAATATTTTCTTATAATTACATTATAACGTGTGACGTTATATACTATTACGATATAACGTATAACGTGATATACGATTATGTTAT
Source organism: Bombus fervidus (assembly GCF_041682495.2). NCBI lineage: Eukaryota > Metazoa > Arthropoda > Insecta > Hymenoptera > Apidae > Bombus > Bombus fervidus. Next base: position 9,756,247 of record NC_091532.1, read on the forward strand.
AACGTACAAGGTTATATGATATTACCATATAACGTATAACGTTATATACTATTACATTATAACATATAACGTTATACAGTCTTACGTTATAACGTATAACGTTATATGATATTACGTTATGTAGGATATGGTTAAATGGTGTTACCTTATAACGTATAAAGTTATGTACCATTACGTTATAACGTATAACCTTATATGGTATTACGTTATGTAGGATATCGTTAAATGGTATTACCATATAAAGTATAACGTTGTATAGTATTACTTTGTAACGTACAACGTTAAATAGTATTACGTTATTACTTACAAGGTCATATGATATTACCATATAACGTATAACGTTATATGGTATTACGTTATGAAGAATATCGTTAAATGGTATTACCTTATAACGTATAAAGTTATATACTAATACGTTATAACGTATAACGTTGTATACTATTACGTTATAACGTATAACGTTATATACTGTTACGTTATGAACAAAATCGTTAAATGGTATTACCTTATACGTATAAAGTTATATACTATTACGTTATAACGTATAACGTTATATACTATTACGTTATGACGTATAACGTTGTATAGTATTACCTTATAAAGTATAACGTTATACAGTATAACGTTATAACGTATAACGTTGTATAGTTTTACTTTATAACATATAACGTTATGTAGTATTACGTTATACCTAATATCGTTGTATACTATTACGTTATAACGTATAACGTTATATACTATAACGATATAAGGTATAACGTGATATACGATTATGTTATAACGTACAAGGTTATATAATATTACCATATAACGTATAACGTTATGTAATATTTTCTCATAATTACATTATAACGTATGACGTTATATATTATTACCATATAACGTATAACGTGATATACGATTACATTATAACGTACAAGGTTATATAATATTACCATATAACGTATATCGTTAAATGGTATTACCTTATAACGTATAACGTTATATACTATTACATTATAACGTATAAAGTTGTATAGATTTACTTTATAACGTATAACGTTATATAGTATTACGTTATAACTAATAACGTTGTATAGTATTCCGTTATAACGTATAACTTTATATAGTATTACGTTATAACGTATAACGTTGTATAGTATTACTTTATAACGTATAACGTGATATACTATTACACCATAACGTCTAACGTTGTATAGTATTACCTTATAACGTATAACGTTGTATAGTATTACCTTATGACGTATAACGTTATATAGTATTACGTTATAACTAATGACGTTGTATACTATTACGTTATAACGTATAACGTTATATACTATTACGTTATAACGTATAACGTTATATACTATAACGATATAAGGTATAACGTGATATACGATCACGTTATAACGTACAAGGTTATATATTATTACCATATAACGTATAACGTTATGTAATATTGTCTCATAATTACATTATAACGTATGACGTTATATATTATTACGATATAAGGTATAACGTGATATACGATCACGTTATTACGTACAAGGTTATATAATATTACCATAAAACGTATAACGTTATGTAATATTTTCTCATAATTACATTATAACGTATGACGTTATATAGTATGACGTTATAACGTATAACGTTGTATAGTATTACTTTATAACGTATAACGTGATATACTATTACACCATAACGTATAACGTTGTATAGTATTACCTTATAACGTATAACGTTGTATAGTATTACCTTATAACGTATAACGTTATATAGTATTACGTTATAACTAATGACGTTGTATACTATTACGTTATAACGTATAACGTTATATACTATTACGTTTTAACGTAATACCTTATAACGTATAACGTTATATAGTATTAAGTCATAACTAATAACGTTGTAAACCATTACGTTATAACGTATAACGTAATATAGTAATGCGTTATAACGTATAACGTTGTATAGTATTACTTTATAACGTATAACGTTACATAGTAACACGTTATTGCGTATAACGCTATATACTATTGCGTTATAACTAATAACGTTGTATAGTATTCCGTTATAACGTATAACTTTATATAGTATTACGTTAGAACGTATAACGTTGTATAGTATTACTTTATAACGTATAACGTGATATACTATTACACCATAACGTATAACGTTGTATAGTATTACCTTCTAACGTATAACGTTATAGAGTATTACGTGATAACTAATAACGTTGTATACTATTACGTTATAACGTATAACGTTATATACCATTAGGTTATGACGTATAACATTGTATAGTATTACCTTATAACATATAATGTTATATAGTAATACATTGTAACGTATAACGTTATATAATATTACGTTATAACGTATAACGTTGTATAGTATTACCATATAACGTATATCGTTAATTGGTATTATCTTCTAACGTATAACGTTGTATAGTATTACTTTGTAACGTTCAACGTTATATAGTATTACGTTATAACGTATAACGTTATATACTATTATGATATAACGTATAACGTGATATACGATAACGCTGTATAGTATTACTTTATAACATATAACGTTATATGGTATTACGTTATAACGTACAAGGTTACATGATATTACCATGTATCGTATAACGTTATATAATATTTTCTTATAATTACATTATAACGTGTGACGTTATATACTATTACGATATAACGTATAACGTGATATACGATTATGTTATAACGTACAAGGTTATATGATATTACCATATAACGTATAACGTTATATACTATTACATTATAACATATAACGTTATACAGTCTTACGTTATAACGTATAACGTTATATGATATTACGTTATGTAGGATATGGTTAAATGGTGTTACCTTATAACGTATAAAGTTATGTACCATTACGTTATAACGTATAACCTTATATGGTATTACGTTATGTAGGATATCGTTAAATGGTATTACCATATAAAGTATAACGTTGTATAGTATTACTTTGTAACGTACAACGTTAAATAGTATTACGTTATTACTTACAAGGTCATATGATATTACCATATAACGTATAACGTTATATGGTATTACGTTATGAAGAATATCGTTAAATGGTATTACCTTATAACGTATAAAGTTATATACTAATACGTTATAACGTATAACGTTGTATACTATTACGTTATAACGTATAACGTTATATACTGTTACGTTATGAACAAAATCGTTAAATGGTATTACCTTATACGTATAAAGTTATATACTATTACGTTATAACGTATAACGTTATATACTATTACGTTATGACGTATAACGTTGTATAGTATTACCTTATAAAGTATAACGTTATACAGTATAACGTTATAACGTATAACGTTGTATAGTTTTACTTTATAACATATAACGTTATGTAGTATTACGTTATACCTAATATCGTTGTATACTATTACGTTATAACGTATAACGTTATATACTATAACGATATAAGGTATAACGAGATATACGATTATGTTATAACGTACAAGGTTATATAATATTACCATATAACGTATAACGTTATGTAATATTTTCTCATAATTACATTATAACGTATGACGTTATATATTATTACCATATAACGTATAACGTGATATACGATTACATTATAACGTACAAGGTTATATAATATTACCATATAACGTATATCGTTAAATGGTATTACCTTATAACGTATAACGTTATATACTATTACATTATAACGTATAAAGTTGTATAGATTTACTTTATAACGTATAACGTTATATAGTATTACGTTATAACTAATAACGTTGTAAACTATTACGTTATAACGTACAACGTTATATAGTAATACGTTATAACGTATAACGTTGTATAGTATTACTTTATTACGTATAACGTTACATAGTAACACGTTATTGCGTATAACGCTATATACTATTGCGTTATAACTAATAACGTTGTATAGTATTCCGTTATAACGTATAACTTTATATAGTATTACGTTATAACGTATAACGTTGTATAGTATTACTTTATAACGTATAACGTGATATACTATTACACCATAACGTCTAACGTTGTATAGTATTACCTTATAACGTATAACGTTGTATAGTATTACCTTATGACGTATAACGTTATATAGTATTACGTTATAACTAATGACGTTGTATACTATTACGTTATAACGTATAACGTTATATACTATTACGTTATAACGTATAACGTTATATACTATAACGATATAAGGTATAACGTGATATACGATCACGTTATAACGTACAAGGTTATATATTATTACCATATAACGTATAACGTTATGTAATATTTTCTCATAATTACATTATAACGTATGACGTTATATATTATTACGATATAAGGTATAACGTGATATACGATCACGTTATTACGTACAAGGTTATATAATATTACCATAAAACGTATAACGTTATGTAATATTTTCTCATAATTACATTATAACGTATGACGTTATATAGTATGACGTTATAACGTATAACGTTGTATAGTATTACTTTATAACGTATAACGTGATATACTATTACACCATAACGTATAACGTTGTATAGTATTACCTTATAACGTATAACGTTGTATAGTATTACCTTATAACGTATAACGTTATATAGTCTTACGTTATAACTAATGACGTTGTATACTATTACGTTATAACGTATAACGTTATATACTATTACGTTTTAACGTAATACCTTATAACGTATAACGTTATATAGTATTAAGTTATAACTAATAACGTTGTAAACCATTACGTTATAACGTATAACGTAATATAGTAATGCGTTATAACGTATAACGTTGTATAGTATTACTTTATAACGTATAACGTTACATAGTAACACGTTATTGCGTATAACGCTATATACTATTGCGTTATAACTAATAACGTTGTATAGTATTCCGTTATAACGTATAACTTTATATAGTATTACGTTAGAACGTATAACGTTGTATAGTATTACTTTATAACGTATAACGTGATATACTATTACACCATAACGTATAACGTTGTATAGTATTACCTTCCAACGTATAACGTTATAGAGTATTACGTGATAACTAATAACGTTGTATACTATTACGTTATAACGTATAACGTTATATACCATTAGGTTATGACGTATAACATTGTATAGTATTACCTTATAACATATAATGTTATATAGTAATACATTGTAACGTATAACGTTATATAATATTACGTTATAACGTATAACGTTATATAATATTACGTTATAACGTATAACGTTGTATAGTATTACCATATAACGTATATCGTTAATTGGTATTATCTTCTAACGTATAACGTTGTATAGTATTACTTTGTAACGTTCAACGTTATATAGTATTACGTTATAACGTATAACGTTATATACTATTATGATATAACGTATAACGTGATATACGATAACGCTGTATAGTATTACTTTATAACATATAACGTTATATGGTATTACGTTATAACGTACAAGGTTACATGATATTACCATGTATCGTATAACGTTATATAATATTTTCTTATAATTACATTATAACGTATGACGTTATATACTATTACGATATAACGTATAACGTGATATACGATTACGTTATAACGTATAAAGTTATATACTATAACGATATAACGTATAACGTTGTATAGTATTACGTTATACCTAATATCGTTGTATACTATTACGTTATACCTAATATCGTTGTATACTATTACGTTATAACGTATAACGTTATATACTATAACGATATAAGGTATAACGTGATATACGATTATGTTATAACGTACAAGGTTATATAATATTACCATATAACGTATAACGTTATGTAATATTTTCTTATAATTACATTATAACGTATGACGTTATATATTATTACTATATAACGTATAACGTGATATACGATTACATTATAACGTACAAGGTTATATAATATTACCATATAACGTATATCGTTAAATGGTATTACCTTATAACGTATAACGTTATATACTATTACATTATAACGTATAAAGTTGTATAGATTTACTTTATAACGTATAACGTTATATAGTATTACGTTATAACTAATAACGTTGTAAACTATTACGTTATAACGTATAACGTTATATAGTAATACGTTATAACGTATAACGTTGTATAGTATTACTTTATAACGTATAACGTTACATAGTAACACGTTATTGCGTATAACGCTATATACTATTGCGTTATAACTAATAACGTTGTATAGTATTCCGTTATAACGTATAACTTTATATAGTATTACGTTATAACGTATAACGTTGTATAGTATTACTTTATAACGTATAACGTGATATACTATTACACCATAACGTATAACGTTGTATAGTATTACCTTATAACGTATAACGTTGTATAGTATTACCTTATAGCGTATAACGTTATATAGTATTACGTTATAACTAATGACGTTGTATACTATTACGTTATAACGTATAACGTTATATACTATTACGTTATAACGTATAACGTTATATACTACAACGATATAAGGTATAACGTGATATACGATCACGTTATAACGTACAAGGTTATATATTATTACCATATAACGTATAACGTTATGTAATATTTTCTCATAATTACATTATAACGTATGACGTTATATATTATTACGATATAAGGTATAACGTGATATATGATCACGTTATTACGTACAAGGTTATATAATATTACCATAAAACGTATAACGTTATGTAATATTTTCTCATAATTACATTATAACGTATGACGTTATATAGTATGACGTTATAACGTATAACGTTGTATAGTATTACTTTATAACGTATAACGTGATATACTATTACACCATAACGTATAACGTTGTATAGTATTACCTTATAACGTATAACGTTGTATAGTATTACCTTATAACGTATAACGTTATATAGTATTACGTTATAACTAATGACGTTGTATACTATTACGTTATAACGTATAACGTTATATACTATTACGTTTTAACGTAATACCTTATAACGTATAACGTTATATAGTATTAAGTTATAACTAATAACGTTGTAAACCATTACGTTATAACGTATAACGTTATATAGTAATGCGTTATAACGTATAACGTTGTATAGTATTACTTTATAACGTATAACGTTACATAGTAACACGTTATTGCGTATAACGCTATATACTATTGCGTTATAACTAATAACGTTGTATAGTATTCCGTTATAACGTATAACTTTATATAGTATTACGTTATAACGTATAACGTTGTATAGTATTACTTTATAACGTATAACGTGATATACTATTACACCATAACGTATAACGTTGTATAGTATTACCTTCTAACGTATAACGTTATAGAGTATTACGTTATAACTAATAACGTTGCAAACTATTACGTTATAACGTATAACGTTGTATATAACTACGTTATAACGTAGAACGTTGTATAGGATTACGTTATAACGTATAACGTTATATACTATTACCATATAACGTACCATGTAATATACTATTACGTTATAACGTATAACGTTGTATAGTATTACCTTATAACGTATACCGTTATAAAGTATAGCGTTATAACGTATAACGTTGTATACTATTACGATATAACGTAAAACTTGACTTGCGATTACGTTATAATGTATAACGTTGTATAGTCTTACCTTCTAACGTATAAAGTTATATGGTATTACGTTATGAAGAATATCGTTAAATGGTATTACCTTCTAACGTATAACGTTATACAGTATTACGTTCTAACGTATAACGTTGTATAGTATTACTTTGTAACGTATAACGTTAAATAGTATTACGTTATGACGTACAAGGTTATGTGAATTTACCATATAACGTATAACGTTATATACTATTACATTATAACGTATAACGTTATATACTCTTACGTTATAACGTATAACGTTAAATGGTATTACCTTATAACGTATAAAGTTATATACTATTACGTTATAACGTATAACGTTGTATACCATTAGGTTATGACGTATAACATTGTATAGTATTACCTTATAACGTATAATGTTATATAGTAATACATTGTAACGTATAACGTTGTATAGTTTTATCTTGTAACGTATAACGTTATATAGCATTACGTTATAACTAATAGCGTTGTATACTATTACGTTATAACGTATATCGTTATATACCATTAGGTTATGACGTATAACATTGTATAGTATTACCTTATAACGTATAATGTTATATAGTAATACATTGTAACGTATAACGTTATATAATATTACGTTATAACGTATAACGTTGTATAGTATTACCATATAACGTATATCGTTAATTGGTATTATCTTCTAACGTATAACGTTGTATAGTATTACTTTGTAACGTTCAACGATATATAGTATTACGTTATAACGTATAACGTTATATACTATTACGATATAATGTATAACGTGATATACGATAACGCTGTATAGTATTACTTTATAACATATAACGTTATATGGTATTACGTTATAACGTACAAGGTTACATGATATTACCATGTATCGTATAACGTTATATAATATTTTCTTATAATTACATTATAACGTATGACGTTATATACTATTACGATATAACGTATAACGTGATATACGATTACGTTATAACGTATAAAGTTATATACTATAACGATATAACGTATAACGATGTATAGCATTACGTTATACCTAATATCGTTGTATACTATTACGTTATAACGTATAACGTTATATACTATAACGATATAACGTATAACGTTATATACTATTACAAAATAACGTATAGCGTTGTATAGTCTTACGTTATAACGTATATCGTTAAATGGTATTACCTTATAACGTATAACGTTGTATAGTATTACTTTGTAACGTACATCGTTAAATAGTATTACGTTATAACTTACTAGGTCATATGATATTACCATATAACGTATAACGTTATATGCTATTACATTATAACGTATAACGTTATATAGTCTTACGTTATAACGTATAACGTTATATGGTATTACGTTATGAAGAATATCGGTAAATGGTATTACCTTATAACGTATAAAGTTATATACTAATACGTTATAACGTATAACGTTATATACTATTACGTTATAACGTATAACGTTATATACTATTACGTTATGAACAAAATCGTTAAATGGTATTACCTTATAACGTATAAAGTTATATACTATTACGTTATAACGTATAACGTTATATACTATAACGATATAAGGTATAACGTGATATACGATCACGTTATAACGTACAAGGTTATATAATATTACCATATAACGTATAACGTTATGTAATATTTTCTCATAATTACATTATAACGTATGACGTTATATATTATTACGATATAACGTATAACGTGATATACGATTACATTATAACGTACAAGGTTATATAATATTACCATATAACGTATATCGTTATATGCTATTACCTTATAACGTATAACGTTGTATAGTATTACTTTGTAACGTACAACGTTAAAAAGTATTACGTTATAACGTACAAGGTTATATGATATTACCATATAACGTATAACGTTCTATAGTCTTACGTTATAACGTATAACGTTATATGGTATTGCGTTATGAAGAATATCGTTAAATGGTATTACCTTATAACGTATAGCGTTATATACTATTACATTATAACGTATAAAGTTGTATAGATTTACTTTATAACGTATAACGTTATATAGAATTACGTTATACCTAATATCGTTGTATACTATTACGTTATAACGTGTAACGTTATATACTATAACGATATAACGTATAACGTTATATACTATTACAAAATAACGTATAACGTTATATAGTCTTACGTTATAACGTATAACGTTATATGGTATTACGTTATGATGAATATCGTTAAATGGTATTACCTTACAACGTATGTCGTTATATACTATTACGTTATAACGTATAACGTTGTATAGTATTACTTTGTAACGTACAACGATAAAAAGTATTACGTTAGAGCGTACAAGGTTATATGATATTACGATATAACGTATAACGTTATATACTATTACATTATAACGTATAACGTGATATACGATTACGTTATAACGTATAACGTTATGTAACATTACCTTCTAACGAATAACGTTATATACTGTTATGTTATAACGAGTAACGTTATGTGCTACTACCGTATAGCGTATGACGTTATATGGTACTTCATTATAACGTATAACGTTGTACACTATTACGTTATAACGTGTAACGTTATATACTACTATTGTATAACGTATAACGATATGTAGCATTACGTTATAACGTATAACGTTATATAGTATTACCATGTAACGTATAACGTTATTTGGTTTTACGTTATAACGTATAACGTTATATGTTATGACATTATAAGGTATAACGTATTACATTATTTGGTATTACGTTCGAATGTATGACGATATATGATATTACGTTATAACGTATAACGTTATATACTATTATGCTATAACGAGTATCGTTATGTACTACTACCATGTAGCGTATGACTTTATATGGTATTTCATTATAATGTATAACGTTATATACTATTACGTTATAACCTTTAATGTTATATACAACTACGTTATAACGTGCAATACGTTAAACTAAATTATGAACTACGTTATATACTACTACCGTATAACGTATAACGATATGTTGCATTACGATATAACGTATAACGTTATATACTATTACTTTGTAACGTATAATGTTATATAGTTTTACTGTATTTTCGTCCAGTCGCGGGGAGACGTTCGCGTTATAGCGCGTCAACGGGAGTCGTAAATTCCCGCTACGATTGCACGAATCGACACCACGAATTGGACGATCCCCTTATTTCTTGTGGGAGAATAAAGGGTGATTGGGTTGGAATATAACTGGACTTCACAGTTATATTATATATGTATTTATTTACACTGGATTACAGACCGTGTTTGGAAAGCGTGGTGATGAATCCGAAGGTTGCTAGACGTGGTAGTTAGAGAGGCGAGAACTTGACTGACATGATGAGTATTAGATCCGTAGACTTGACTGTCCGCGGGATATTAGAACAGTGGACTTGACTGTCCAAGGAATCTTAGAGCAGTGATTGACCCGTCTCGTACTATTTAGGAAGAAAGCTCGTTGTGGGTGTATCCTTGATGAACTAAGAACGCGGATTCGTAGTTCACACTTTTCGGTAGAAAAGTGAGGGTAACGATCCGCGATGCCCATTGGGTATTCCCAATGTTAATGAGTTAAATGCGAGGGGACAGTCCTCGGCAAATATGACTCACTTTGTTTCTGTCCTTGGGAAAAACCCGCTACCTCGCTGGGCAAACCTCCGCTTTTTCCGTAATGAGTACGTGCGTGCAATAAACATAAGGACCCTTTTAAGGGACCACTAATAAACCGAATATCTGCAAAGAATGCAATTTTAGTGTTAACAGATGTGGTCTATGGTGGTTCCTTGGGTTTATTGCGGGTCAGTGTAACGATGTGCAGGCCTCGGTGACCTGACCATGAGGGACGTCGCAGGTACCGACTCACGCGACGTAACAATTACGTTATAACATGTACCGTTATATACTACTATCTTATAACGTATAACGATATGTAGCATTACGTTATAACGTATAATGTTATATACTACTACCGTATAACGAATAATGATATGTAGTATAACGTTATATACTATCACCATGTAACGTTTAACGTTTTGTAGCATTACGTTGTAACGTATAACGTTATGTAGCATTACGTTGTAACGTATAACGTTATATGCTATTACGTTCTAACGTATATAGTTATATAGTATTACCAAATAACGTATTATGTTATATAGTATTGCCTTGTAACGTATAACGTTATTTGGTTTTACGTTATAACGTATAACGTTATATGGTATTACGTTATAAGGTATAACGTTATATACCACTACGTTATAACGTATAACGTTATGTAACATTACCTTCTAACGTATAACATTATATACTATGATGTTTTAACGTATAACGTTATGTGGCATCACGTTATAACGTATAACGTTATATACTATTACCATATAACGTATAACGTTATGTAACATTACCTTCTAACGTGTAACGTTATATACTATGATGTTTTAACGTATAACGTTATGTAGCATTACGTTATAACGTATAACGTTATATACTACTACGTTATAACGTATAACGTCATATAGTACTACGTTATAACGTATGACGTTATATGGTATTACGTTATAACGTATAACGTTATATACTACTACGTTATAACGTGTAACGTTATGTACTACTACCTTATAGCGTATAACGGTATGTAGCATTACGTTATAACGTATAATGTTATATACTACTACCTTATGACGAATACTGATATGTAGCATTACGTTGTAATGTATAACGTTATATGGTATTACGCTATAACGTATAACGTTATATACTATTACCTTATAACGTATAACGTTATATACCAGTACGTTATAATGTAAAACGTAATATTCTATTACATTATAACGTATAACGTTATTTGGTATTACGTTCTAGCGTATAACGATATGTGATATTACGTTATAACGTATAACGTTATATACTATTATGTTATAACGTATAACGTTATATACTATTACCATGTAACGTTTAATGTTATGTAGCAGTACGTTATAACGTATAACGTTATATGCTATTACGTTCTAACGTATAAAGTTATATAGTATTACCAAATAACGTATTATGTTATATAGTATTGCCTTGTAACGTATAACGTTATTTGGTTTTACGTTATAACGTATAACGTTATATGGTATTACGTTATAAGGTATAACGTTATATACCACTACGTTATAACGTATAACGTTATGTAACATTACCTTCTAACGTGTAACGTTATATACTATGATGTTTTAACGTATAATGTTATGTAGCATTACGTTATAACGTATAACGTTATATACTATTACCATGTAACGTACAACGTTATTTGGTTTTACGTTATAACGTATAACGTTATATACTATTACCATGTAACGTACAACGTTATTTGGTTTTACGTTATAACGTATAACGTTATATACTATTACCATGTAACGTACAACGTTATTTGGTTTTACGTTATAACGTATAACGTTATATACTATCACCATGTAACGTTTAACGTTTTCTAGCATTACGTTGTAACGTATAACGTTATGTAGCATTACCTTATGACGTATAACGTTATATACTACTACGTTATAACGTATAACGTCATATAGTACTACGTTATAACATATGACGTTATACGGTATTACGTTATAACGTATAACGTTATATACTACTACGTTATAACGTATAACGTTATATACTACTACGTTATAACGTATAACGTTATATGGTAATACGTTATAACGTATAAAGTTATACGGTATTACGTTATAACGTATAACGTTATATACTACTACGTTATAACGTATAACGTTATATGGTAATACGTTATAACGTATAAAGTTATATAGTATTACGTTATAACATATAACGTTATATGGCATTTCATTATAACGTATAATGTTATATACTATATTACGTCATAACGTGTACCGTTATATACTACTACCATATAACATATAACGATATGTAATATTACGTTATAACATATAATGTTATATACTATGATGTTTTAACGTATAACGTTATGTAGCATTACGTTATAACGTATAATGTTATATACTATTACGTTATATATATGTGTGTGTGTATGAGTGTGTTTTATATTATCGAACACTCTATAAAATAAACTACTCAAAACAATAAATAACGCTATCGAAGAATTACAAAACATTTGTCATATTAAAATCACACACAATATAAAATATATATATATATATATATGTATATTCACACGAACAATACTATTGTCACTTTAAAGTAATAATAATAACAATAAATTAATAAATAAATGTTCTAATTGCGGTAGAATAAGGAAAAACAAGCGACAGAAAATTACTTCGATATCAAACAAAACTAAAGACCCGCCACTATAATCTCACTGATGACATTTATGAGCGCCCATGTTAGATTTACACGCGACACAATACAACGCGTTATGGCGACAGGAATACTAGGGATTAATGGAAATCAGGCGCAAGAAACAAATCATGAAAACACATTATTCTTTAATAAATTCTACGCGCAACTACATTGCCAAATATAAATGTAAATATATATATATATATATAATTAATTAAAAAAGGGGAAATATAAAATTAAACACTATCGAAGAATTACAAAACATTAGTCATATTAAAATGACACACAATATAAATATATATATACATATATATGTATATTCACACGAACGATACTATTGTCACTTTAAAGTAATAACAATATTAATAAATAAGTGTTCTAATTGCGGTAGAATAAGGAAAAACAAGCGACAGAAAATTACTTCGATATCAAACAAAACTAAAGACCCGCCACTATAATCTCACTGATGACATTTATGAGCGCCCATGTTAGATTTACACGCGACACAATACAACGCGTTATGGCGACAGGAATACTAGGGATTAATGGAAATCAGGCGCAAGAAACAAATCATGAAAACACATTATTCTTTAATAAATTCTACGCGCAACTACATTGTCAAATATAAATGTAAAAATATATATATATATATATAATTAACTAAAAAAGGGGGAAATATAAAATTAAATACACATACATTTAACAAAAAAAAAATAACCTTACAATGTATATATATATATTGAACAAAAAAAAAAAAAAACACAACAAAATGCATCTAAAAAATATATAATAAGGAACCTGCGATTGTCAAACAACGAGCCAGCGAAATTGGAGCAGCTACACCAAGTCAAAATCGAAGCAAGGAGCTCCAGGACAAAGTTCGCTGAACTCACGCATACACCAATAACGCACAACAAGGGAAATTCCCTTTCTCCCAGAAGCATGGTGACGAAGATGTGCCTCCAGAACCTCTCCGAGAATTTCATTTACAAAACGAACTTTTACACAACGATCGGTATCAACGACTTCAACCAGAGGGGGCTCCCACTCCAATACGACGGTCTCTGCATCGAAGAAACTCTCATCGACAGTAACAAAATTGTCAAAACTCAACTCCGATGGAAAATCCACGGCCTCGGCATCAATGTCGAATATTTCCTCCGACCACTCTGGTACTTGTGGTTCATCACAGCGCCGCATGCGTTTGATGGGTCTTTCGAGTCGCCCATGGGTTCTTCGGAATCCCTCTTTCGCTTGCGCTGAAAACAACACAATATAGTTTAAATAGAACGAAACAGAACGAATCAAGCGGATTAAAAACAAGACAAAATACGCACCAGAGAAGTCTGGATAGGAACCCCTGATGGAAATGCCTCCGCAAACATTGTTCAAACGTCGATCACCGAAGCCTAGAGAAACAGGAAAAGGAAAAAGGATCAAAATCACGAAAACAACCATAATATGCAAATATCCATTTAAACCAAACTTACGCAAACTAACTCGAAGGAGGAGGCCCTTGTTGTGGGAGAGCAGCGGATCGCGCGTGTTGCCCGAGCAAACATCGAAATGATAATGCTGCTGCAGCCGCCAGCCCTTGCACGCGCCGAAGAAACACAGGTAATTCCCACGGTACAAACGTGGAAGTTTCTCGAAAAAGATTAGACCAGCATGGCACGCTCCAAGTCTCCTAGACGCTAGCTCAGCAGAAACACTGGACCGATGGGAACTAAGTCGAGATATGGAACTTACATTCTCTCATGTACGATTTCTGAAAGCCCAAACTGCAAAATCCCGATTCCCACGGAAGGGTACCCCCAGTGGGCCACCACCACCACTACCACCTCGAGGGGATGGCATTATAAATAAGCGTAGCAACATAGAGCAGCGTGCATTACTATAAAAGTTCTTTATTATTAAAGTGCTCATTTTTATAAAAAGGTCGATTATTATAAAAGTGTTCATTCTTATTAAAGCGCATTGTTATAAAAGTTCATTTTTTTATAAAAGTCCATTACTATAAAAGTTCATTTTTATATAAAAGTTCATTATTATAAAAGTCCATTATTATAAAAGTTCATTATTATAAAAGTCCACTATTATAAAAGTTCATTTTTATAAAAGTCCATTGTTATAAAAGTTCATTTTTATAAAAGTTCTTTATTATTAAAGTGTTCGTCATTATTAAAGTCCATTATTATAAAAGTGTTCATATTATTATTAAAGCCGATTATTATGAAAGTGTTCATTCTTATTAAAGCGCATTATTATAAAAGTTCATATTCTTATTAAAGTATCCATTATTATTTTTGCGTTTCGGCGGTTTTTAGTTGTTCAAAAAAAAAGAGAGAAGAGTCGCGACTAAGAAAAAATTATTTTTGAAGTTCACATTCCATCTCTTAGACACAAAGAAAAAACACATTGTAATTGCGGTATTAATCCGGTTAGTAATTTGTAAACCGTGTATCGAAATAAATAAATAAAGTAAAAGTTTGATAATAAATTATATCCGAGTTCGAGAAATAAACCCAGAAATAAAAACACCGACGACCATCAGAGCAGACGAAGTAATGGCACCCGACAGCACTTGTTTCTCAAGGTAAGAAAATTAATTCTAAAAAATTTCCTTCTTCTCTGATAATTTCGTTGCACTCGAGAATTACCTATCATCGATCTCGTTTTATTTCCGTGAACGGTTTGAAGGTAAAATCACTATTTTAAACTTTAAACAAAAGGGTTGTTCGCTGTGTTGGCTCGTGCAAACGGTGTTTTCAGCTACTGAAACACCCACTGATCTTCGCATTCCTCCTCCCATTGTTGGCAAAATATTGCCCGTCTTTGGGCAAGGCTTGCGAAATCACACAAGTTCCACACAGAGAGGACCATTAAATACATCGTTGACGTCGATCGAAAATTAAGAGCAATACCGGCATTGCTATTAACCGATTTTCTTGCCATCATTGCATGCAATTATAAAAAAGGAGAGAAATAGTAGAATAATTTTCTTTGAAAATTTAACTGAAGGATCGTTCGCTGTGTTGGCTTGTGCAAACGGTGTTTTCGATTATCGAAAACACCTATCGATCTTCGCATTCCTCCTCCCATTGTTGGCAAAATATTGCCCGTCTTTGGGCAAGGCTTGCGAAATCACACAAGTTCCACACAGAGAGGATCGTTAGAATCATCCTCGATAATCAAACCCAAAGGCAAGAAAATCGTGGCAATAGAATCCATCGTAACAAATGAACTGAGCTTTGGTTCTAACACCAAACTATTATAGCGAAATTAAAAGAGAAGAAGAAGGCAAACGTAAAAAAAAAAAAAAAAAATAATTTCATATCAAGCAACGAAAAATTTGACATTCAAATATTGTACCCAGGTTTAATCCTCTCCCGTGCTAGTATCCCTGCGCATAGCAGGTTAGCCGAAAAGTGGAATCGGTTTTGCCAGTAGCACTAAACTCTAGTCGACGCTACCCGTAACGTTTGAAATAAATAAAAATTTGAAATAGTCCTTAGACTATTTCTGGTGGCAGCAACTACCGTATTAATCAGAAATCCAAATAAATAATTCATACACAATAATATCATTTCAATATTTTCCTTCCGACTAAACTCTAAATCAAAAGAAAAAATTTTTACAAAATTTCAATCTCAACTTGACAAAACAAATAAATACGTAACAGAAAAAATTTTTGGTGGCAGCGGTGGGATACGCTCCACAGAGGATTGAAGCTCTTACGAATATCAACTAAAAAAATAAGTAGGAAAATGTCGACTGCCCGAGATTCGCTAGGTGAAGATACGCTTTTGGCGTTGACGGAAAAATTGAAAGCGTGGGACGAAAATTTCCGTGTATTGACCGACATAAGCTCAAGACTAATTAAATTAGAAGATGACGTGCGCCTAAGCAGACAAACGAACGAGACCGAAATACCCGTACCATCACCGATAACACCGCGAGAAACAAGACTGACCGATAATTATCAACCGATTAAATTAAAGGACGCGATTGAATCAGTACCAGTGTTCGACGGATACCGACCGTCTATGTTCCAATTCTTGAGATCATGCGAGCGAGCGCGAAGTATGATTCCTAGGCATCAAGAGCCTCAGTTAGTAAAACTATTAATGAATAAACTTCGCGGACACGCGTTTCTCGCCGTAGAGGACCATGAGGTAGAGACCTTAAACGATTTCGGGAATAAATTAAAAGATATGTTTGGCCCAGGAAAAACCGTTAACGAATACAGGGGAGAGTTGGGAACGGTATTCCAACGACCAGGAGAAAATATATTAGATTACATCGACCGCGTCAGAAACCTCAGATTAGCTATAATTGATGGAGAAAGAAGTCAGTACGGTTCCATATCACAAGACGTCCAAGATACGATCGATTGGGACACGAGGGAGGCTTTCGTCAAGGGGCTCCCGAACGAAGTATATTTACGAGTAAAGTTATCAGAATACCAATCCTTAGAAGACGCGTATCGCCAAGCCGTAAAAGCAACGCGGGAACTAAAACAAGTAAACGACAGAATGCGATACCAACGTCCGACATTCTCGAGTAATAATAACCGAAACAACGCTCGTCCTTCTAATAACAATTACACCGGGAACAACCGAAACAACGTTAACCGTCCTAATAATAACTACACCAGGAACAACATCCAAGATCGAAGATCGGTACCTCCATCGCAGAATTTTTCGAATACTACGAGACAAAATATCACATGTAATTATTGTAAAAAACCCGGGAATTTAGTGAAAGATTGTTACAAATTTAAAGCCCGAGTAGACGCCGGATTAATCGTACCCTATACCTCAAGACCATCAGAAAACCAGACACGTCCTTCGGGAGAATGGGGCGAGCCACGAAGGAACGATACGCCGAATCGCCCAAGAGTACAGGTGGCAACCAGGACCGGCGCCGACGGCAACAAACAGAACGAGGGCAGCCGCCCCCGCGAGATCGACTCCACCACCCATAACGAGAGACAGAGGGAACGCAATGCCGACCGTAAGGTCGAACGAACAACCGTTAAATACTGTGGGGGAGTCATCCCACAACCAAACGAGGTCGCAAACGGAGAATCCGGAATCTCAAGACAAAAGGGAAAGAGTGAAGCACAAGCAACCGGCGAAGGAAAATCACCAAGAGTCGGACTCAGATTCGGACAACGACCTCTCCGGATTATTTCAATAAAGCCAAATAATTCTCTATGTACTCCAACCGCGCGAATAGTGTCCCCAGATTTAAAAACCAAGACGAGTTTATTACTGGACTCCGGATCAGAAATCAATATTATCAAGAAACCTGCCTTACTCGCTTCAGCAATCATCAACGAGCAAGAATCGATAGAAGTTCGAGGAATCACGGCAACGAGCCTGGTCACCCTAGGGCAGACAGTAATACAGGTTGATGGCCATCCAGTTATTTTTCATGTAGTTGATGACTCATTGCTGATCGATCAAGACGGAATCCTAGGATCCGAATTTTTTGCAGGTTGTAAAGCTCGTTTAGATTATGAGGAAAAGCATATCAAATGGGGAAATATTTATATACCCTTCGACACTAGAGAAAAAATAATTATACCGAAGCGAAGTTCAGTAACATGTTCAATTAATATTGCGAATCCGGAAATAAACGAGGGATTTATTCCAAAAATCGAGCCAATTAAGGGAGTCTAATTTGATAACGCAGTTGTGAGAAACTACAAGGGACGAGGTTACCTAGGGATAATAAATACCACATCAAGAGACTACGAATTTATCACTCCTACTATGGTAATCAAAGAATTCGAAAATACCACCTCGCTCCCTAGCATGACGTGCAACGTGATCTCGAAATCAAAGGAAAGCAGATTCGACGAAATAATCAAATTATTACGGCTCGAACACTTGAATAAAGAAGAGAGAAAAAACGTCGAGGAATTAATACAGAAGAATCAAGTCAGATTTCATCTTCCAGGAGACACGCTGGAAGGAACAGAAATCCTAGAGCATCGAATAATTACGACGGACGAGGTACCAATAAATGTCAAACAATATCGTTATCCGCCTGCACATAGAGAAGAGATAAATCGCCAAATTCAAGAATTACTGGATACTGACGTCGTGGAACCATCGATATCTCCATACAATTCTCCGTTATGGATTGTGCCGAAAAAACCAGATTCACAGGGAAATAAACGATGGAGACTGGTTATCGATTATAGAAAGCTTAACGATAAAACGATTGGCGATGCTTATCCCCTACCCAACATCACGGAAATACTAGATCAATTGGGAAGTGCAAAATATTTTTCCACGTTTGACTTGGCGTCAGGCTTTCACAAGATCCGAATGGCACGAGAGGATGCCCACAAGACCGCATTTTCAACACCATACGGACATTTTCAATTTAAAAGAATGCCTTTTGGATTAAAAAATGCTCCAGCAACATTTCAACGTTTGATGAATTCAGTGCTATCAGGATTGCAAGGAATAGAGATGTTTGTCTATCTGGATGACATAGTGATTTATTCGAGGTCTCTCCAAGAACACGAAATCAAATTTAATAAATTAATGGAAAGACTGAGGAAAGCTAAATTGCGATTGCAACCCGATAAATGCGAATTTCTACGCCATGAAGTGAATTATTTGGGACATGTGATCAGTGAAAACGGAGTTAAACCAGATTCAAAGAAAATCGAGGCAGTACTAAATTTTCCACGACCAAAGAAAGCAAGAAACATCAAGCAATTTCTAGGATTAGCGGGATATTACCGGAGATTCATACCTAATTTTTCCAAAGTTGCAAAACCACTAACACAATTGTTAAAGAAGGACATTCCCTTCAAGTGGCAGGAAACTCAAGAAAATGCATTCAACTCTCTAAAAACAACTCTCACGACAGAACCCATTCTACAATATCCGGATTTTTCCAAACCCTTTAACCTTACTACAGACGCATCAGGATACGCAATAAGCAGTGTACTGAGTCAAGGGCCAATCGGAAAAGATTTACCAATCGCATATGCCTCAAGACTATTAAATTCCGCCGAACAAAACTACTCTACCATAGAAAAGGAGTGTCTGGCAATCGTTTACTGTACGATGCATTTCAGACCATACCTGTATGGTAGAAAGTTTACGATAATAACCGATCACAAACCGTTAGTATGGATGAATTCCATTAAAGATCCCACGTCGAGAATTTGGAAATGGAAGTTGAAATTGTCGGACTTTGAATTTGATATCCAATATAAAGAAGGTAGAGCGAACGCGAACGCGGATGCATTATCCCGAAATCCGCCAGAGATGTGCTTGCCAATCAGGAAACGAGAAGAAGATTCGCCAGATCGATATCCACATCTAAAAAGATTTCAATTGGATACCTCGACCGAGGACTCTCCGATATTCGAGGCTAAGCCACGCGTATTGTCGCATTACGATAAACAGGGAAAACCTACTCGAAAGCATCTCACCATAGAAGAAACACCCGTAAAATATTTTGACGAAGCACTAGCCGAGCTCGATCGAGAAAAAGAAAACACGGATACAACAAGCGAAGAAGAGCCCTCCACTGAAGATCCAGAACTAATTCAACAACGAGAAAAGGACACGAGACCTACGATAATCGCGGAACTAAGAATTTCAGAAACCCGAGACTCAATTACGAGAGTAAATGACCATAGAATAATATTTATAGATGTACATGGGAATCCGATAGATAAAGGAGCATTAGAAATGAAGGAGACGGGAAAATTGCCTCGTTACGAAGATTTAATGTTAGAGAGGGCAAGATTGATCCGGGAAATACATCGTATCCCTACCGATAAAGGAAAATAGAAATATTCCAATAACACCAGAAAATTTATTAAACTCGCTAAGATCTCTACTAGATATAGTAAATGAAAAACAATTAACATCCTTTAGCATCTGCAAAGGAAATTTAGAAGAGATACCCTGGCGGCATACAATCAGAAAATTAAAAGAAATATTTATGGAAAAAACCTTAACCATCACTATCTGCACTGGGGAAGTAATTACCCCGCCTGTGGAAGCACGAAATAACATAATAAGAGAAAAACACGAATCATCCGTAGCAGGACATAAAGGAGTAACGAAGACGTATCAAAGAATACGACAATGTTATTATTGGGAAAATATGAAGAAGGAGATCCAGGAATACGTAAGAACATGTAAAGAATGCCAATTGAAAAAGTTAACTAGAATAAAAACAAAGCAACCAATGGTACTCACTGATACACCGGGAAGGGCTTTCGACAAAATTAGTATGGATATCGTCGGTCCATTACCAAAGACAGCAAAAGGAAACGAATACATATTAACAATTCAAGATTTATTAACAAAATATTCAATCGGGATTCCGATAGGAGGAATATCTTCAGCCGAGATAGCGGACGCTTTTATAAAACGATTTATTTGTCGTTTCGGGTCACCGAGAGCTATTCTTACCGATCAAGGAAGAAACTTTACATCCTCACTAATGAAGAAAATAGCAAAAAGATTCCGCATCAAACAATATACCACGACGGCATATCATCCACAAAGTAACGGTTCAATCGAAAGATCTCACCACGTATTGATTGAATATCTCAAGTTATATATCGAAAATTCCAGAAATTGGGACGAATGGGTGGAATTAGCCATGTTTTCCTATAACACCTCTGTACACGAAGGAACGAAATTCTCTCCGCACGAATTAGTCTTTGGACACTTGGCCAGAGAACCCACTGGCGAAATATTAATCGAAGAAAACATGGAACCAACTTATACGGAATATCTCAGAGACCTGTTCGATAAAATCAACACCGTGCAGCAAACAGCAAGAGAAAATTTGATAAAATCCAAACTAAGATCAAAAGAATATTACGACAGACGAATTAACCCTCAAAATTTCAAAATTGGAGATCTAGTATACTTACTAAAGGAACCTAGCAAAGGAAAGTTTTCCGATCAATACACAGGACCGCATAAAGTGCTAGAAATCTTGCAGAACCAAAACGTCAAGATTGAAGTAAATGGGATTCCGCGAACAGTGCACTTAAATAAGTTAAAACTAGCGCATAATCGAAATAAACGATGAATAAAGTGATTGCAGTGGGCAACGTAGTGCAGTAGTGTATGTTGTGGTGCTGTTCGTCGAATAATACAGATAGCGAAAACCTAAAAGAAAAAAGGGAAAATTATTATGTGTGCTTCAGTTATCGTTTAAATATAAAACGTGTTAACTCAATGAATAATTAACTAGTGAAAGTGGAAGTTACCCTGTGAACAAGAAAGTGTATGTGCAAATATAGGTTATGATTCCTTGTTCGTGGAACGTAATGTGTGACAGCTACCTAAAATAAGTGAATAAATTAGTTTCAATTGTCTCAGTGCAAAATACAAGGTTACTAAATGTTATAACTATATTGTGGTTAAATCAAAAGGAGGTGTGACACTGTTCGTCGAATAATACAGATAGCGAAAACCTGAAAGAAAAAAGGGAAAATTATTATGTGTGCTTCAATTATCGTTTAAATATAAAACGTGTTAACTCAATGAATAATTAACTAGTGAAAGTGAAAGTTACCTTGTGAACAAGAAAATGTATGTGCAAATATAGGTTATGATTCCTTGTTCGTGGAACGTAATGTATGACAGCTACCTAAAATAAGTGAATAAATTAGTTTCAATTGTCTCAGTGCAAAATACAAGGTTACTAAATGTTATAACTATATTGTGGTTAAATCAAAAGGAAGTGTGACACTGTTCGTCGAACAATACAGATAGCGGAAACCTAAAAAGAAAAACGAAAAATTATTATGTGTACTCCAATTATTGTTTGAATATAAGACGTGTTGATTCAACAAATAATTAAAAGAGTGAAAGTGAAAGTTACCTTGTGAACAAGTAATCATCATACAAGAAGGTTTACGTGCAAAATAGGTTATGGATCCCTGTCTGCGGAACACCATGTACGGCAGCCAGCTGAAAATAAACGAACGAGTTAACTTTAATAGCCTTAATGCAAAATACAACATTACTAAATGTTATAACAAAACTGCGGAAGCATGACACTGTTCGTCGAATAACACAGACAGCGAAAACCTGAAAAGGAATAGAAGATTATTACGAGTGCTCCAATTACTGTTTGAATGTAAAACGTGTTAGTTCAACGAATAACTGAAACAGTGAAAGTGCAACTTACCTCGTGAACAATCAATCACCATACAAGGAAGTGTACATGCATGAATTTCGCAGATTAATAAGAAGAAATAAAATAGCTGATAAGTATAGAAAGCGGTTAGGAAAATAATTAAGATAGATTAATTGAGAGTTAGTAATAAATATAACCGGAGTAAAAGGATATTTTATCATGTATTAATCTACCTAGTATTGTTATATTATTATATCTAACATGTAGAAGCGGATTTTGTAATGCACAATAGCTGTCGCGCACACAATGCATTATACACATATTAAATTAAATAAATTAAACAGTACCTTTAAGGCCACAGATACAAGACAATTGAAGGCAACCGTAGTAAGTATCCAAGACATATCGAAGAATCGGATGATATTGTGGGAATGATCCAGGTAAGCGTCGCAGCATCGAAAGAGTAGAACCTGAAGAATCACAGACAATGTTAATCCAATAAATAAATTTTAATCACTAATAAGGGAACTAATACACATCATACATAAAATAATAACAAATAGCAAGTACAAGCAATAATAAATTAATAGGGAAAATAAGAAAGGTCAATAAACACAGAAATAGGTTAGAAATTAATCAAGATAGACTAACTAAATGTTAACAACAAGACATGACTGAACTCGGTACAAAGGAATAAAGTTATGCTACACGAAAATGACTGGTAACACAATACACAAAGCATTAACTAAATTAAATGAGAGTTATATAAATGCAAGTCACGACTATTACATTAAAGTAGCACGCGGTATTTCCACACACAATATCATGAAACACAAAACAATATTACAAAACACTACTAAATAAAATCATAATGATTAATAATTAGTTAGCTATTTCGACAACACACTACTGTTAACATTAAACCAACGCCATACCAAAGATACACGCGAGCGACCATGTTGAAAAATTCGTCGCGCGCCCCCCACACATACACACCTCACACGTATAATAGCCAATACAATGTAATACAGCATCATAATAGCAATGTTAGGTACTAAAAAAAAAAAAAAAAAAAGAGCGAGAGAGATAAGGAAAATATATATATTAAATAACAACTAACATAATCATAACACAATATATATATTATATTATATACAGGGATACAATATTCGTACAAAAACAATTTTTTTATATATATATTAACTGTTTTATATGTATGTACAGAAGGGGCGACGAGTTCATCAACCCTGACATGGAGGACCCAGATGGGTCCGTTCCCGCATTCGATGTGGAGGCGACGGAGGATGTTCAATCTTGCCTCTGTGTCCGGTTGATACGCTCCGTCTACCATTTCAATGACGGCTATCTTTGTCAATACTGTTTCGACAACTTAGATCCAGACGACCAGTACCTATGTGACGAGCCGCCCACTCATTTCCTGTGCGGAATACCTGCAAGAAGACATATAAAATACTGTCGCATGTGCGATATAAACCTAGCGGACGTACAACCCGCTATATCATGCATCCCACGCATGATCGGTTACAATAATCTGACTCACCTTGAAAGATACTTTTTAGTTCAAGGAATAGCATTCCGCACCGTAGAACCATAAAGTACTTGTATGCTACGCACAAAACCAAATACCTATGCTATCCACCTGTAAACAAACAACATTTATAACTATGCATGTAATTTTACTTATGTTTGCCAATATATAAACACGCATGTTGTAAAGTGGGTGATGTTTATAACACTCACTTCCATTGATAATGCGAATGACTCATATTTACCATTACACGCACATATATATATATTCAAAAAACAAACTACATTTGTTATACTGACTCTATTGATAATATATACATATATATATTTATAACGATAAAACAAATCTCATTACTTACCAATACGTATGCATATATGTATATAATTATAACCCAAGTGGCTTTCATAAAATTTATTTTAACCGATGACATATATGTAAAACCTAAAATAAAAAATATATAAATATAAAAAATTTTTTCTTTTTTTTTTAATGATAATAAAAGGTTATTCTTATTTCTAATAAACTCGAGAGTAAGAAACGATTTAATAAATTGTTAATAGGAAGATGAATCACCTGGTCATCGTACTTACCCTCATCAAAATAGCATATGGCCTGGTAGGATACGACTGCAATGGCAACCACCTCAACGTTACCACCATCTCTCTAAACTCCATCGGGGACTGCAGCATACAGCCTGCGATGACAAAAACCCAAGATGTTTATATTCAACTACTACAACTCTCGGAATTCGAATTTACCAGTGTAAGGCAATGCAAGGTGCAGATAACTCGAATTGTATATTACTGTGGCATGCACTCCCACACATCGGCAGTGCATAACGGATTCGCTGAATACCTCCATGAAACAACCGCCCAACAATGTGCAAGGATGCACCAAGACGGCACGTTTTCATTCGGACCACAAAACATTATAGTAGGCTTAAAAGATAATGTAACAGAAATAAGGTCGCTTGTCCTAGCCGGCAAGCTAACAGACGACGGCAGCTGCCAGGGAACACAGTATGTAGACCCATATGGGAGCTGGGAAAGAGTCGTCATACAAGCCACAGTAAAGATAAGTTTAAGATCAGCAGTTGTGCCAGTACGGATCGAAGCAAACAAAATCTTACTGAAATCAGGAACGATATGCACCTTTAGCGAAGGAAACTGTCTAGACGCTGAGGACGGATACACTTATTGGCAACCACAACCGCCCTCACCATGCAAATTTGATCAGTACGATGTGCTATATGAAGGAATTGCTGCAAAAATCCAGGAAATAGGAACCAACAGGGAACCAACACAACCAATTTATGCATTAACAACACAGGAAGTAACGTTCGCGCTGACTAAAACTGGAGAACAGCCACTGTGTGGATATACCCTACTATCCACTGAACACCCCAAATTGTTCCTGTTAGAAACAACAAGAGGAAATACGTTCATTTTCAAAAGCAAGACAGCAGTCGAAAATCTGGATATATTCGCATATGTCAACTCAAAATTCATTTACGTAGAGAAACATATCAAACGACAAATGACAACGTTATACCACGATATATTGACACAAAGATGCACCACACAGAAGAAACTAATAGAGAATGCCTTAAGCTTAGCAACCTTACTGCCCGACGAATTCGCGTACACCATAACCAAAACCCCAGGACACATGGCTCTGATTGCAGGAGAAGCGGTCCACATAGTCAAATGCATTCCGGTACAAGTAAAGATACGACATACAACAGAATGCTACTCGGAGCTACCCGTTTGGCAAGGGAATCGCACCGCATTTCTAACGCCAAAAACACACATCATAACGCAACACGGAAACCATAGAGAATGTAGCGCAGTACTACCCACGTTATACAACATCGACGGACTCTGGCACAAATTCGTACCAAAACCCATGGAAGCAATCGCACCACAGGAACTCCGCCCGGACGTGCGCCAAACGTGGCGATATTCAGCACCATCGTCATTGGCCACGAGCGGAATATATACCCAAAAGGACCTGGACGCACTACGGGACCACGTCATGTTCCCGGCAGAAAAAACTGCAGTCTTGAACACATTGGCCAGAGGAGCGACAGGAAAAACAATCGTCCCTGGAACAGTAAACATCCTGGGAATGATGGACGAAAACACATTGACGACAATAGCGAAAAATACCGTATCAAGCTTATGGACTGGTTTCATGGAATTCGGAACTGTCAGTGCAGCAATATTTGGAATACTCATAATATTTAAATCAATCAAGACCATAATAGATATAGCCATACACGGATACCAGTTACGTGAAACTTACGGATGTGGAATCGCCCTATTAGGAGCAATATGCGGCTCAGTCACCCACCTGCTATTATACCTCAAAAGAAGACGAAATATCGACGATCAAACAACACAACCTCAAGGGATATCGATAACACCGGTAGTAACTCAACAGCCAACGACATCTACATCCGCCATAAACGAGCTCAGAGACACCATCAGTCAAATTTCCTTTGGAAATTTGAACTCCAAGGGCGGGGGTGTCACGTCCCGCGCTCCGCACGAGCCGTAACGAGAACAAGAAACCACTCTATACACAAATCTAAATAAACCTACCAATAACCGATTTGCAATTTGAAAACCTATGGTTCAATATAATATAATATAAACCCAACCAGTATAAAATAAAATAAATAGAACCAACTAATGGATTGAACGAGTCATGAACCAAACAAACAAACCAGGAAATAAGAATAACTACAGAAAGGGAAATGATTGAAACGCCAGGAATATATGTATATATAAATATATTTTAATCAATCAACGCTGCAACAACTCGGAGAGTTACATATAAGTATAAACATATATGCCAAACATGTAATAACCTAGTAAATATTAGAGTCAGTACTTCCAATACTATGCAACGAATACAATATTATCAATTTATGAAATATATGTATATATGAAATCAAAAAAAAAACTAATAGTCTAACGAATACATAAAAACATACAATGTTAAAGAAATAAAGGTTACATTATCAGAAATATATATATGTGTGCGCATTCTACATTATTAAATCAAATCAGTAATCTAAGATAGGTACTTAAAACTAGCCTATATTCCGATAAAGAGTTATAAAATAGGAACTACATTACGAAACATGCATGTCTATATATATAGTATATATATATAAATAATCTATATTCTAAACTAAACTACTACTAATAATCTATAAAAGAAATAGAACACACAACGTAACACTTGGGACTAAGTAACAACTTGTCGATAGGCCAAACGTTCAAAATAATTAACACCGCTGCCACCAAAAATTTTTTCCCTGTTACGTATTTATTTGTTTTAAGTCAAGTTGAGATTGAAATTTTGTAAAAATTTTTTTTTCTTTTGATTTAGAGTTTATTCGGAAGGGAAATATTGAAATGATATTATTGTGTATGAATTATTTATTTGGATTTCTGATTAATACGGTAGTTGCTGCCACCAGAAATAGTCTAAGGACTATTTCAAATTTTTATTTATTTCAAACGTTACGGGTAGCGTCGACTAGAGTTTAGTGCTACTGGCAAAACCGATTCCACTTTTCGGCTAACCTGCTATGTGCAGGGATACTAGCACGGGAGAGGATTAAAGCTGGGTACAATATTTGAATGTCAAATTTTTCGTTGCTTGATATGAAATTAAATTTTTTTTTTTTTACGTTTGCCTTCTTCTTCTCTTTTAATTTCGCTATAATAGTTTGTTGTTAGAACCAAAGCTCAGTTCATTTGCTACGATGGATTCTATTGCCACGATTCTCTTGCCTTTGGGTTTGATTATCGAGGATGATTCTAACGATCCTCTCTGTGTGGAACTTGTGTGATTTCGCAAGCCTTGCCCAAAGACGGGCAATATTTTGCCAACAATGGGAGGAGGAATGCGAAGATCGTTAGGTGTTTTCGATAATCGAAAACACCGTTTGCACAAGCCAACACAGCGAACGATCCTTCAGTTAAATTTTCAAAGAAAATTATTCTACTATTTCTCTCCTTTTTATAATTGCATGCAATGATGGCAAGAAAATCGGTTAATAGCAATGCCGGTATTGCTCTTAATTTTCGATCGACGTCAACGATGTATTTAATGGTCCTCTCTGCGCGGGACTTGTGTGATTTCGCAAGCCTTGCCCAAAGACGGGCAATATTTTGCCAACAATGGGAGGAGGAATGCGAAGATCAGTGGCTGTTTCAGTAGCTGAAAACACCGTTTGCACAAGCCAACACAGCGAACAACCCCTTTGTTTAAAGTTTAAAATAGTGATTTTACCTTCAAACCGTTCACGAAAATAAAACGAGATCGATGATAGGTAATTCTCGAGTGCCACGAAATTATCAGAGAAGAAGGAAATTTTTAGAATTAATTTTCTTACCTTGAGAAACAAGTGCTGTCGGGTGCCATTACTTCGTCTGCTCTGATGGTCGTCGGTGTTTTTATTTCTGGGTTTATTTCTCAAACTCGGATATAATTTATTATCAAACTTTTACTTTATTTATTTATTTCGATACACGGTTTACAAATTACTAGCCGGATTAATACCGCAATTACAATGTGTTTTTTCTTCGTGTCTAAGAGATGGAATGTGAACTTCAAAATAAATTTTTCTTAGTCGTCACTCTTCTCTCTTTTTTTTTTTGAACAACTAAAGACCACCGAAACGTAAAAATAATAATGGACTTTAATAATGACGAACGCTTTAATAATAAAGAACTTTTATAAAAATGAACTTTTATAACAATGGACTTTTATAAAAAAAAAAAAAAAAATGAACACTTTTATAATAATCGACCTTTTTAACAATGAAAATGAGTACTATAATAATAAAGAACTTTTATAGTAATGCGCTTTAATAAGAATGAACACTTTTATAATAATCGACTTTTAATAATGAGCCCTGCTCTATGTTGCTACGCTTATTTATAATGCCATCCCCACGAGGTGGTGGTGGTGGTGGTGGTCCACTGGGGGTACCCTTCCGTGGGAATCGGGATTTTGCAGTTTAGGCTTTCAGAAATCGTACGTGAGAGAATGTAAGTTCCATATCTCGACTTGGTTCCCATCGGTCCAGTGTTTCTGCTGAGCTAGCGTCTGGGAGACTTGGAGCGTGCCATGCTGGTCTAATCTTTTTCGAGAAACTTCTACGTTTGTACCGTGGGATTTACCTCTGTTTCTTCGGCACGTGCAAGGGCAACCGTTCCATGCTGGTCTAGTCTTTTCGAGAAGCTTCCACGTTTGTACCGTGGGAATTACCTGAGTTTCTTCGGCGCGTGCAAGGGCTGGCGGCTGCAGCATCATTATCATTACGATGTTTGCTCGGGCAACACGCGCGATCCGCTGCTCTCCCACAACAAGGGCCTCCTCCTTCGAGTTAGTTTGCGTAAGTTTGGTTTAGATGGATATTTGCATATTATGGTTGTTTTCGTGATTTTGATCCTTTTTCCTTTTCTTTTTTTTTTTGTTATTTCTCTAGGCTTCGGTGATCGACGTTTAAACAATGTTTGTGGAGGCATTTCCATCAGGGGTTCATACCCAGACTTCTCTGGTGCGTATTTTGTCTTGTTTTTAATCCGCTTGATTCGTTCTGTTTCGTTCTATTTAAACTATATTGTGTTGTTTCAGCGCAAGCGAAAGAGGGATTCCGAAGAACCCATAGGCGACTCGAAAAGACCCATCAAACGCATGCGGCGCTGTGATGAACCACAAGTACCAGAGTGGTCGGAGGAAATATTCGACATTGATGCCGAGGCCGTGGATTTTCCGTCGGAGTTGAGTTTTGACAATTTTGTTACTGTCGACGAGAGTTTCTTCGATGCAGAGACCGTCGTATTGGAGTGGGAGCCCCCTCTGGTTGAAGTCGTTGATACCGATCGTTGTGTAAAAGTTCGTTTTGTAAATGAAATTCCCGGAGAGGTTCTGGAGGCACATCTTCGTCACCATGCTTCTGGGAGAAAGGGGATTTCCCCTGTTGTGCGTTACTGGTGTATGCGTGTGTTCAGCGAACTTTATCCTGGAGCTCCTTGCTTCGATTTTGATTTGGTGTAACTGTTTTAATTTCGTTGGTGCGTTGTTTGATAATCGTAGGTTCCTTATTATATATTTTTTTTTAGATGCATTTTGTTATGTTTTTTTTTTTTTTTGTTCTATATATATATATATCCATTGTAAGGTTATCCTTTTTTTTTTGTTAAATATATGTGTATTAAATTTTATATTTCCCTCATTTTGTTAAGGTTGTCTTTTTTTTGTTTATGTTTATTAAATATATATGTATTTAATTTTATATTTCCCCCCCTTTTTTTTTTGTTAAATATATATATATATTTTTACATTTATATTTGACAATGTAGTTGCGCATAGAATTTATTAAAGAATAATGTGTTTTCATGATTTGTTTCTTGCGCCTGATTTCCATTAATCCCTAATATTCCTGTCGCCATAACGCGTGTTATTGTGTCGCGTGTAAATCTAACCTGGCCGCTCATAAATGTCATCAGTGAGGTTATAGTGGCGGGTCTTTAGTTTTGTTTGATATCGAAGTAATTTTATGTTGCTTGTTTTTCCTTATTCTACCGCAATTAGGACATTTGTTTATTAATATTGTTATTATTACTTTAATGTGACAATAGTATTGTTCGTGTG
Source organism: Bombus fervidus (assembly GCF_041682495.2). Taxonomy (NCBI): domain Eukaryota; kingdom Metazoa; phylum Arthropoda; class Insecta; order Hymenoptera; family Apidae; genus Bombus; species Bombus fervidus. The sequence continues at coordinate 9,788,607 of NC_091532.1, forward strand.
AATATACACACACATATATATATATATATATATATATATATATATATATATTTATATTGTGTGTGATTTTAATATGACTAATGTTTCGTAATTCTTCGATAGCGTTATTTATTGTTTTGAGTAGTTTATTTTATAGAGTGTTCGATAATATAAAACACACTCATACACACACGTATATATATATGTATGTATATATACATATTTCTTCTGGCAGTGTAGTATTTATACCAAATGAAATGTTAATTATTTATTTTATATTAACTTCATTTAATAAGATAGAACACACACATGCGCACGTATATATGTATATATTTCTGGCAGTGTGATTTTCATTTAGATTCTTTAGCGATGTAATGTTGTGTATTTGAGGTTATGTGTCAATTATTTGATTTCATATATACATATATATCTTGTATTGTGACAAAATAGTACTGAAAGTTTTATTTCCAAATTATTGTGTGTTTAATGTGTTTTTACTTATTTGTGTTCGATGGTAGAATTTCTGTATGCAAGTCTTCAAGTCATTGCGGAGTTAATTATTTTGAACGTTTGGCATATCGACAAGTTGTTACTTAGTCCCAAGTGTTACGTTGTTTGTTCTATTTCTTTTATAGATTATTAGTAGTAGTTTAGTTTAGAATATAGATTATTTATATATATATTTTATATATAGACATGCATGTTTCATAATGTAGTTCCTATTTTATAACTCTTTATCGGAATATAGGCTAGTTTTAAGTACCTATCTTAGATTACTGATTTTGATTTAATAATGTAGAATGCGCACACATATATATATATTTCTGATAATGTAACCTTTATTTCTTTAATATTATAACATTGTATGTTTTTATGTATTCGTTAGACTATTAGTTTTTTTTTGATTTCATATATACATATATTTCATAAATTGATAATATTGTATTCGTTGCATAGTATTGGAAGTACTGACTCTAATATTTACTAGGTTATTACATGTTTGGCATATATGTTTATACTTATATGTAACTCTCCGAGTTGTTGCAGCGTTGATTGATTAAAATATATTTATATATATATATATTCCTGGCGTTTCAATCATTTCCCTTTCTGTAGTTATTCTTATTTCCTGGTTTGTTTGTTTGGATCATGACTCGTTCAATCCATTAGTTGGTTCTATTTATTTTATTTTATACTGGTTGGGTTTATATTATATTATATTGAACCATAGGTTTTCAAATTGCAAATCGATTATTGGTAGGTTTATTTAGATTTGTGTATAGAGTGGTTTCTTGTTCTCGTTACGGCTCGTGCGGAGCGCGGGACGTGACAACGGTCATTTTTCTTCAAAATCGACGAATAATCGTGTTTTGCGAGTTGTTGGGCTTCTTGCGAAGCTTAATACGGCGTGCACTCTGCTCTGCGCGCAAAATGCAGTAATTTGGGCCTTCAAACGTCGAAATATCTCAATCGGGAAGGAAATTACGGTCATTTTTGGGCAAAATCGACGAATGATCGAGTTTTGCGAGTTGTTGAGCTTCTTGCGAAGCTTAATACGGCGTGCACTGTGTTCTGCGTGTAAAATGCAGTAATTTGGGCTTTTAAACGTCGAAATATCTCAATCGGGAAGGAAATTACGGTCATTTTTGGTCAAAATCGACGAATGATCGAGTTTTGCGAGTTGTTGGGCTTGTTACGAAGCTTAATACGGCGTGCACTCTGTTCTGCGTGTAAAATGCAGTTATTTGGGTGCTTAAACGTCGAAATATCTCCAACGCGAAGGAAATTACGGTCATTTTTCGTCAAAATCGAAGAATGATCGAGTTTTGCGAGTTGTTGGGCTTGTTACGAAGCTTAATACGGCGTGCACTATGTTCTGCGTGTAAAATGCAGTAATTTGGGTGCTTAAACGTCGAAATATCTCCAACGCGAAGGAAATTACGGTCATTTTTCTTCAAAATCGACGAATAATCGAGTTTTGCGAGTTGTTGGGCTTCTTGCGAAGCTTAATACGGCGTGCACTCTGTTCTGCGTGTAAAATACAGTTATTTGGGTGCTTAAACGTCGAAATATCTCCAACGCGAAGGAAATTACGGTCATTTTTCGTCAAAATCGAAGAATGATCGAGTTTTGCAGGTTGTTGGGGTTCTATCGAAGCATAATATGGCGTGTACTACGTTCTGCGCGTAAAATGCAGTAATCTGGGCCTTCAAACGTCGAAATATCTCAATCCGGAAGGAAATTACGGTCATTTTTGGTCAAAATCGACGAATGATCGAGTTTTGCGAGTTGTTGGGCTTGTTACGAAGCTTAATACGGCGTGCACTACGTTCTGCACGTAAAATGCAGTAATTTGGGCGTTTAAACGTCGAAATATCTCAATCGGAAAGGAAATTACGGTCATTTTTCGTTAAAATCGACGAATGATCGAGTTTTGCGAGTCGTTGGGCTTGTTTCGAAGCTTAATACGGCGTGCACTACGTTCTGACCGTAAGATGCAGTAATTTGGGCGTTTAAACGTCGAAATATCTCAATCGGAAAGGAAATTACGGTCATTTTCCGTTAAAATCGACGAATGATCGAGTTTTGCGAGTCGTTGGGCTTGTTTCGAAGCTTAAGACGGCGTGCACTACGTTCTGCACGTAAAATGCAGTAATTTGGGCGTTTAAACGTCGAAATATCTCAATCGGAAAGGAAATTACGGTCATTTTTCGTCGAAAGCGACGTATGATCCAGTTTTGCGATTTGTTGGGCTTGTTACGAAGCTTAATACGGCGTGCACTATGTTCTGCGTGTAAAATGCAGTAATTTGGGCGTTTAAACGACGAAATATCTCAATCGGGAAGGAAATTACGGTCATTTTTGGTCAAAATCGACGAATGATCGAGTTTTGCGAGTTGTTGGGCTTGTTACGAAGCTTAATACGGCGTGTACTACGTTCTGCGCGTAAAATGCAGTAATTTCGGCGTTTAAATGTCGAAATATCTCAATCGGGAAGGAAATTACGGTCATTTTTGGGCAAAATCGACGAATGATCGAGTTTTGCAGGTTGTTGGGGTTCTATCGAAGCATAATATGGCGTGTACTACGTTCTGCGCGTAAAATGCAGTAATCTGGGCCTTCAAACGTCGAAATATCTCAATCCGGAAGGAAATTACGGTCATTTTTGGTCAAAATCGACGAATGATCGAGTTTTGCGAGTTGTTGGGCTTGTTACGAAGCTTAATACGGCGTGCACTATGTTCTGCGTGTAAAATGCAGTAATTTGGGCGTTTAAACGACGAAATATCTCAATCGGGAAGGAAATTACGGTCATTTTTGGTCAAAATCGACGAATGATCGAGTTTTGCGAGTTGTTGGGCTTGTTGCGAAGCTTAATACGGCGTGCACTCTGTTCTGCGCGCCAAATGCAGTAATTTGGGGCTTCAAACGTCGAAATATCTCAATCGGAAAGGAAATTACGGTCATTTTTCGTTAAAATCGACGAATGATCGAGTTTTGCGAGTCGTTGGGCTTGTTTCGAAGCTTAATACGGCGTGCACTACGTTCTGCACGTAAAATGCAGTAATTTGGGCGTTTAAACGTCGAAATATCTCAATCGGAAAGGAAATTACGGTCATTTTTCGTTAAAATCGACGAATGATCGAGTTTTGCGAGTCGTAGGGCTTGTTTCGAAGCTTAATACGGCGTGTACTACGTTCTGCACGTAAAATGCAGTAATTTGGGCGTTTAAACGTCGAAATATCTCAATCGGAAAGGAAATTACGGTCATTTTTCGTTAAAATCGACGAATGATCGAGTTTTGCGAGTCGTTGGGCTTGTTTCGAAGCTTAATACGGCGTGCACTACGTTCTGCAGATAAAATGCAGTAATTTGGGCGTTTAAACGTCGAAATATCTCAATCGGAAAGGAAATTACGGTCATTTTTCGTTAAAATCGACGAATGATCGAATTTTGCGAGTCGTTAGGCTTGTTTCGAAGCTTAATACGGCGTGCACTACGTTCTGCACGTAAAATGCAGTAATTTGGGCGTTTAAACGTCGAAATATCTCAATCGGGAGGAAATTACGGTCATTTTTCGTTAAAATCGACGAATGATCGAGTTTTGCGAGTCGTAGGGCTTGTTTCGAAGCTTAATACGGCGTGCACTCTGTTCTGCGCGCCAAATGCAGTAATTTGGGCGTTTAAACGTCGAAATATCTCAATCGGAAAGGAAATTACGGTCATTTTTCGTTAAAATCGACGAATGATCCAGTTTTGCGAGTCGTTGGGCTTGTTTCGAAGCTTAATACGGCGTGCACTACATTCTGCACGTAAAATGCAGTAATTTGGGCGTTTAAACGTCGAAATATCTCAATCGGAAAGGAAATTACGGTCATTTTGCGTTGAAATCGACGAATGATCAGGTTTTGCGAGTCGTTGGGCTTGTTTCGAAGCTTAATACGGCGTGCACTACGTTCTACACGTAAAATGCAGTAATTTGGGCGTTTAAACGTCGAAATATCTAAATCGGAAAGGAAATTACGGTCATTTTCCGTTAAAATCGACGAATGATCGAGTTTTGCGAGTCGTTGGGCTTGTTTCGAAGCTTAATACGGCGTGCACTCTGTTCTGCGCGCCAAATGCAGTAATTTGGGCGTTTAAACGTCGAAATATCTCAATCGGAAAGGAAATTACGGTCATTTTTCGTTAAAATCGACGAATGATCCAGTTTTGCGAGTCGTTGGGCTTGTTTCGAAGCTTAATGCGGCGTGCACTACGTTCTGACCGTAAAATGCAGTAATTTGGGCGTTTAAACGTCGAAATATCTCAATCGGAAAGGAAATTACGGTCATTTTTCGTTAAAATCGACGAATGATCAGGTTTTGCGAGTCGTTGGGCTTGTTTCGAAGCTTAATACGGCGTGCACTACGTTCTACACGTAAAATGCAGTAATTTGGGCGTTTAAACGTCGAAATATCTCAATCGGAAAGGAAATTACGGTCATTTTTCGTTAAAATCGACGAATGATCGAGTTTTGCGAGTCGTTGGGCTTGTTTCGAAGCTTATTACGGCGTGCACTACGTTCTGACCGTAAAATTCAGTAATTTGGGCGTTTAAACGTCGAAATATCTCAATCGGAAAGGAAATTACGGTCATTTTTCGTTAAAATCGACGAATGATCGAGTTTTGCGAGTCGGTGGGCTTGTTTCGAAGCTTAATACGGCGTGCACTACGTTCTGACCGTAAAATGCAGTAATTTGGGCGTTTAAACGTCGAAATATCTCAATCGGAAAGGAAATTACTGTCATTTTCCGTCAAAATCGACGAATAATCGAGTTTTGCGAGTCGTTGGGCTTGTTTCGAAGCTTAATACGGCGTGCACTACGTTCTGACCGTAAAATGCAGTAATTTGGGCGTTTAAACGTCGAAATATCTCAATCGGAAAGGAAATTACTGTCATTTTCCGTCAAAATCGACGAATAATCGAGTTTTGCGAGTCGTTGGGCTTGTTTCGAAGCTTAATACGGCCTGCACTACGTTCTGACCGTAAAATGCAGTAATTTGGGCGTTTAAACGTCGAAATATCTCAATCGGAAAGGAAATTACGGTCATTTTACGTTAAAATCGACGAATGATCGAGTTTTGCGAGTCGTTGGGCTTGTTTCGAAGCTTAATGCGGCGTGCACTACGTTCTGACCGTAAGATGCAGTAATTTGGGCGTTTAAACGTCGAAATATCTCAATCGGAAAGGAAATTACGGTCATTTTTCGTTAAAATCGACGAATGATCGCGTTTTGCGAGTCGTTAGGCTTGTTGCGAAGCTTAATACGGCGTGCACTACGTTCTGCACGTAAAATGCAGTAATTTGGGCGTTTAAACGTCGAAATATCTAAATCGGAAAGGAAATTACGGTCATTTTCCGTTAAAATCGACGAATGATCGAGTTTTGCGAGTCGTTGGGCTTGTTTCGAAGCTTAATACGGCGTGCACTCTGTTCTGCGCGCCAAATGCAGTAATTTGGGCGTTTAAACGTCGAAATATCTCAATCGGAAAGGAAATTACGGTCATTTTTCGTTAAAATCGACGAATGATCCAGTTTTGCGAGTCGTTGGGCTTGTTTCGAAGCTTAATACGGCGTGCACTACATTCTGCACGTAAAATGCAGTAATTTGGGCGTTTAAACGTCGAAATATCTCAATCGGAAAGGAAATTACGGTCATTTTGCGTTGAAATCGACGAATGATCAGGTTTTGCGAGTCGTTGGGCTTGTTTCGAAGCTTAATACGGCGTGCACTACGTTCTACACGTAAAATGCAGTAATTTGGGCGTTTAAACATCGAAATATCTAAATCGGAAAGGAAATTACGGTCATTTTCCGTTAAAATCGACGAATGATCGAGTTTTGCGAGTCGTTGGGCTTGTTTCGAAGCTTAATACGGCGTGCACTCTGTTCTGCGCGCCAAATGCAGTAATTTGGGCGTTTAAACGTCGAAAGATCTCAATCGGAAAGGAAATTACGGTCATTTTTCGTTAAAATCGACGAATGATCCAGTTTTGCGAGTCGTTGGGCTTGTTTCGAAGCTTAATGCGGCGTGCACTACGTTCTGACCGTAAAATGCAGTAATTTGGGCGTTTAAACGTCGAAATATCTCAATCGGAAAGGAAATTACGGTCATTTTTCGTTAAAATCGACGAATTATCAGGTTTTGCGAGTCGTTGGGCTTGTTTCGAAGCTTAATACGGCGTGCACTACGTTCTACACGTAAAATGCAGTAATTTGGGCGTTTAAACGTCGAAATATCTCAATCGGAAAGGAAATTACGGTCATTTTTCGTTAAAATCGACGAATGATCGAGTTTTGCGAGTCGTTGGGCTTGTTTCGAAGCTTATTACGGCGTGCACTACGTTCTGACCGTAAAATTCAGTAATTTGGGCGTTTAAACGTCGAAATATCTCAATCGGAAAGGAAATTACGGTCATTTTTCGTTAAAATCGACGAATGATCGAGTTTTGCGAGTCGTTGGGCTTGTTTCGAAGCTTAATACGGCGTGCACTACGTTCTGACCGTAAAATGCAGTAATTTGGGCGTTTAAACGTCGAAATATCTCAATCGGAAAGGAAATTACTGTCATTTTCCGTCAAAATCGACGAATAATCGAGTTTTGCGAGTCGTTGGGCTTGTTTCGAAGCTTAATACGGCGTGCACTACGTTCTGACCGTAAAATGCAGTAATTTGGGCGTTTAAACGTCGAAATATCTCAATCGGAAAGGAAATTACTGTCATTTTCCGACAAAATCGACGAATAATCGAGTTTTGCGAGTCGTTGGGCTTGTTTCGAAGCTTAATACGGCCTGCACTACGTTCTGACCGTAAAATGCAGTAATTTGGGCGTTTAAACGTCGAAATATCTCAATCGGAAAGGAAATTACTGTCATTTTCCGTCAAAATCCACGAATAATCGAGTTTTGCGAGTCGTTGGGCTTGTTTCGAAGCTTAATACGGCGTGCACTACGTTCTGACCGTAAAATGCAGTAATTTGGGCGTTTAAACGTCGAAATATCTCAATCGGAAAGGAAATTACTGTCATTTTCCGTCAAAATCGACGAATAATCGAGTTTTGCGAGTCGTTGGGCTTGTTTCGAAGCTTAATACGGCCTGCACTACGTTCTGACCGTAAAATGCAGTAATTTGGGCGTTTAAACGTCGAAATATCTCAATCGGAAAGGAAATTACGGTCATTTTACGTTAAAATCGACGAATGATCGAGTTTTGCGAGTCGTTGGGCTTGTTTCGAAGCTTAATGCGGCGTGCACTACGTTCTGACCGTAAGATGCAGTAATTTGGGCGTTTAAACGTCGAAATATCTCAATCGGAAAGGAAATTACGGTCATTTTTCGTTAAAATCGACGAATGATCGCGTTTTGCGAGTCGTTAGGCTTGTTGCGAAGCTTAATACGGCGTGCACTACGTTCTGCACGTAAAATGCAGTAATTTGGGCGTTTAAACGTCGAAATATCTAAATCGGAAAGGAAATTACGGTCATTTTCCGTTAAAATCGACGAATGATCGAGTTTTGCGAGTCGTTGGGCTTGTTTCGAAGCTTAATGCGGCGTGCACTACGTTCTGACCGTAAGATGCAGTAATTTGGGCGTTTAAACGTCGAAATATCTCAATCGGAAAGGAAATTACGGTCATTTTTCGTTAAAATCGACGAATGATCGCGTTTTGCGAGTCGTTAGGCTTGTTGCGAAGCTTAATACGGCGTGCACTACGTTCTGCACGTAAAATGCAGTAATTTGGGCGTTTAAACGTCGAAATATCTAAATCGGAAAGGAAATTACGGTCATTTTCCGTTAAAATCGACGAATGATCGAGTTTTGCGAGTCGTTGGGCTTGTTTCGAAGCTTAATACGGCGTGCACTACGTTCTGCACGTAAAATGCAGTAATTTGGGCGTTTAAACGTCGAAATATCTCAATCGGAAAGGAAATTACGGTCATTTTTCGTTAAAATCGACGAATGATCGAGTTTTGCGAGTCGTTGGGCTTGTTTCGAAGCTTAATACGGCGTGCACTACGTTCTGCACGTAAAATGCAGTAATTTGGGCGTTTAAACGTCGAAATATCTCAATCGGAAAGGAAATTACGGTCATTTTTCGTTAAAATCGACGAATGATCGAGTTTTGCGAGTCGTTGGGCTTGTTTCGAAGCTTAATACGGCGTGCACTACGTTCTGACCGTAAAATGCAGTAATTTGGGCGTTTAAACGTCGAAATATCTCAATCGGAAAGGAAATTACTGTCATTTTCCGTCAAAATCGACGAATAATCGAGTTTTGCGAGTCGTTGGGCTTGTTTCGAAGCTTAATACGGCCTGCACTACGTTCTGACCGTAAAATGCAGTAATTTGGGCGTTTAAACGTCGAAATATCTCAATCGGAAAGGAAATTACGGTCATTTTACGTTAAAATCGACGAATGATCGAGTTTTGCGTGTCGTTGGGCTTGTTTCGAAGCTTAATGCGGCGTGCACTACGTTCTGACCGTAAGATGCAGTAATTTGGGCGTTTAAACGTCGAAATATCTCAATCGGAAAGGAAATTACGGTCATTTTTCGTTAAAATCGACGAATGATCGCGTTTTGCGAGTCGTTAGGCTTGTTGCGAAGCTTAATACGGCGTGCACTACGTTCTGCACGTAAAATGCAGTAATTTGGGCGTTTAAACGTCGAAATATCTAAATCGGAAAGGAAATTACGGTCATTTTCCGTTAAAATCGACGAATGATCGAGTTTTGCGAGTCGTTGGGCTTGTTTCGAAGCTTAATGCGGCGTGCACTACGTTCTGACCGTAAGATGCAGTAATTTGGGCGTTTAAACGTCGAAATATCTCAATCGGAAAGGAAATTACGGTCATTTTTCGTTAAAATCGACGAATGATCGCGTTTTGCGAGTCGTTAGGCTTGTTGCGAAGCTTAATACGGCGTGCACTACGTTCTGCACGTAAAATGCAGTAATTTGGGCGTTTAAACGTCGAAATATCTAAATCGGAAAGGAAATTACGGTCATTTTCCGTTAAAATCGACGAATGATCGAGTTTTGCGAGTCGTTGGGCTTGTTTCGAAGCTTAATACGGCGTGCACTACGTTCTGCACGTAAAATGCAGTAATTTGGGCGTTTAAACGTCGAAATATCTCAATCGGAAAGGAAATTACGGTCATTTTTCGTTAAAATCGACGAATGATCGAGTTTTGCGAGTCGTTGGGCTTGTTTCGAAGCTTAATACGGCGTGCACTACGTTCTGCACGTAAAATGCAGTAATTTGGGCGTTTAAACGTCGAAATATCTCAATCGGAAAGGAAATTACGGTCATTTTTCGTTAAAATCGACGAATGATCGAGTTTTGCGAGTCGTTGGGCTTGTTTCGAAGCTTAATACGGCGTGCACTACGTTCTGACCGTAAAATGCAGTAATTTGGGCGTTTAAACGTCGAAATATCTCAATCGGAAAGGAAATTACTGTCATTTTCCGTCAAAATCCACGAATAATCGAGTTTTGCGAGTCGTTGGGCTTGTTTCGAAGCTTAATACGGCGTGCACTACGTTCTGACCGTAAAATGCAGTAATTTGGGCGTTTAAACGTCGAAATATCTCAATCGGAAAGGTAATTACTGTCATTTTCCGTCAAAATCGACGAATAATCGAGTTTTGCGAGTCGTTGGGCTTGTTTCGAAGCTTAATACGGCCTGCACTACGTTCTGACCGTAAAATGCAGTAATTTGGGCGTTTAAACGTCGAAATATCTCAATCGGAAAGGAAATTACGGTCATTTTACGTTAAAATCGACGAATGATCGAGTTTTGCGAGTCGTTGGGCTTGTTTCGAAGCTTAATGCGGCGTGCACTACGTTCTGACCGTAAGATGCAGTAATTTGGGCGTTTAAACGTCGAAATATCTCAATCGGAAAGGAAATTACGGTCATTTTTCGTTAAAATCGACGAATGATCGCGTTTTGCGAGTCGTTAGGCTTGTTGCGAAGCTTAATACGGCGTGCACTACGTTCTGCACGTAAAATGCAGTAATTTGGGCGTTTAAACGTCGAAATATCTAAATCGGAAAGGAAATTACGGTCATTTTCCGTTAAAATCGACGAATGATCGAGTTTTGCGAGTCGTTGGGCTTGTTTCGAAGCTTAATACGGCGTGCACTACGTTCTGCACGTAAAATGCAGTAATTTGGGCGTTTAAACGTCGAAATATCTCAATCGGAAAGGAAATTACGGTCATTTTTCGTTAAAATCGACGAATGATCGAGTTTTGCGAGTCGTTGGGCTTGTTTCGAAGCTTAATACGGCGTGCACTACGTTCTGCACGTAAAATGCAGTAATTTGGGCGTTTAAACGTCGAAATATCTCAATCGGAAAGGAAATTACGGTCATTTTTCGTTAAAATCGACGAATGATCGAGTTTTGCGAGTCGTTAGGCTTGTTTCGAAGCTTAATCCGGCGTGCACTACGTTCTGCACGTAAAATGCAGTAATTTGGGCGTTTAAACGTCGACATATCTCAATCGGAAAGGAAATTGCGGTCATTTTTCGTTAAAATCGACGAATGATCGAGTTTTGCGAGTCGTTGGGCTTGTTTCGAAGCTTAATACGGCCTGCACTACGTTCTGACCGTAAAATGCAGTAATTTGGGCGTTTAAACGTCGAACTATCTCAATCGGAAAGGAAATTACGGTCATTTTGCGTTAAAATCGACGAATGATCGAGTTTTGCGAGTCGTTGGGCTTGTTTCGAAGCTTAATACGGCCTGCACTACGTTCTGACCGTAAAATGCAGTAATTTGGGCGTTTAAACGTCGAAATATCTCAATCGGAAAGGAAATTACGGTCATTTTGCGTTAAAATCGACGAATGATCGAGTTTTGCGAGTCGTTGGGCTTGTTTCGAAGCTTAATACGGCGTGCACTACGTTCTGACCGTAAGATGCAGTAATTTGGGCGTTTAAACGTCGAAATATCTCAATCGGAAAGGAAATTACGGTCATTTTTCGTTAAAATCGACGAATGATCGAGTTTTGCGAGTCGTTGGGCTTGTTTCGAAGCTTAATACGGCCTGCACTACGTTCTGACCGTAAAATGCAGTAATTTGGGAGTTTAAACGTCGAACTATCTCAATCGGAAAGGAAATTACGGTCATTTTGCGTTAAAATCGACGAATGATCGAGTTTTGCGAGTCGTTGGGCTTGTTTCGAAGCTTAATGCGGCGTGCACTACGTTCTGACCGTAAAATGCAGTAATTTGGGCGTTTAAACGTCGAAATATCTCAATCGGAAAGGAAATTACGGTCATTTTTCGTTAAAATCGACGAATGATCGAGTTTTGCGAGTCGTTGGGCTTGTTTCGAAGCTTAATACGGCGTGCACTACGTTCTGCACGTAAACTGCAGTAATTTGGGCGTTTAAACGTCGAAATTTCTCAATCGGAAAGGAAATTACGGTCATTTTTCGTTAAAATCGACGAATGATCGAGTTTTGCGAGTCGTTGGGCTTGTTTCGAAGCTTAATACGGCGTGCACTACGTTCTGCACGTAAAATGCAGTAATTTGGGCGTTTAAACGTCGAACTATCTCAATCGGAAAGGAAATTACGGTCATTTTTCGTTAAAATCGACGAATGATCCAGTTTTGCGAGTCGTTGGGCTTGTTTCGAAGCTTAATACGGCGTGCGCTACGTTCTGCACGTAAAATGCAGTAATTTGGGCGTTTAAACGTCGAAATATCTCAATCGGAAAGGAAATTACGGTCATTTTTCGTTAAAATCGACGAATGATTGAGTTTTGCGAGTCGTTGGGCTTGTTTCGAAGCTTAATACGGCGTGCACTACGATCTGACCGTAAAATGCAGTAATTTGGGCGTTTAAACGTCGAAATATCTCAATCGGAAAGGAAATTACGGTCATTTTTCGTTAAAATCGACGAATGATCGAGTTTTGCGAGTCGTTGGGCTTGTTTCGAAGCTTAATACGGCGTGCACTACGTTCTGCACGTAAAATGCAGTAATTTGGGCGTTTAAACGTCGAAATATCTCAATCGGAAAGGAAATTACGGTCATTTTTCGTTAAAATCGACGAATGATCGAGTTTTGCGAGTCGTTGGGCTTGTTTCGAAGCTTAATACGGCGTGCACTATGTTCTGACCGTCAAATGCAGTAATTTGGGCGTTTAAACGTCGAAATATCTCAATCGGAAAGGAAATTACGTTCATTTTTCGTTAAAATCGACGAATGATCGAGTTTTGCGAGTCGTTGGGCTTGTTTCGAAGCTTAATACGGCGTGCACTACGTTCTGCACGTAAAATGCAGTAATTTGGGCGTTTAAACGTCGAAATATCTCAATCGGAAAGGAAATTACGGACATTTTGCGTTAAAATCGACGAATGATCGAGTTTTGCGAGTCGTTGGGCTTGTTTCGAAGCTTAATACGGCGTGCACTACGTTCTGCACGTAAAATGCAGTAATTTGGGCGTTTAAACGTCGAAATATCTCAATCGGAAAGGAAATTACGGTCATTTTTCGTTAAAATCGACGAATGATCGAGTTTTGCGAGTCGTTGGGCTTGTTTCGAAGCTTAATACGGCGTGCACTATGTTCTGTACGTAAAATGCAGTAATTTGGGCGTTTAAACGTCGAAATATCGCAATCGGAAAGGAAATTACGGTCATTTTTCGTTAATATCGACGAATGATCGAGTTTTGCGAGTCGTTGGGCTTGTTTCGAAGCTTAATACGGCGTGCACTATGTTCTGACCGTAAGATGCAGTAATTTGGGCGTTTAAACGTCGAAATATCTCAATCGGAAAGGAAATTACGGTCATTTTTCGTTAAAATCGACGAATGATCGAGTTTTGCGAGTCGTTGGGCTTGTTTCGAATCTTAATACGGCGTGCACTACGTTCTGCACGTAAAATGCAGTAATTTGGGCGTTTAAACGTCGAAATATCTCAATCGGAAAGGAAATTACGGTCATTTTTCGTTAAAATCGACGAATGATCGAGTTTTGCGAGTCGTTGGGCTTGTTTCGAAGCTTAATATGGCCTGCACTACGTTCTGACCGTAAAATGCAGTAATTTGGGCGTTTAAACGTCGAAATATCTCAATCGGAAAGGAAATTACGGTCATTTTGCGTTAAAATCGACGAATGATCGAGTTTTGCGAGTCGTTGGGCTTGTTTCGAAGCTTAATACGGCGTGCACTACGTTCTGCACGTAAAATGCAGTAATTTGGGCGTTTAAACGTCGAAATATCTCAATCGGAAAGGAAATTACGGTCATTTTTCGTTAAAATCGACGAATGATCGAGTTTTGCGAGTCGTTGGGCTTGTTTCGAAGCTTAATACGGCGTGCACTATGTTCTGTACGTAAAATGCAGTAATTTGGGCGTTTAAACGTCGACATATCTCAATCGGAATGGAAATTACGGTCATTTTTCGTTAAAATCGACGAATGATCGAGTTTTGCGAGTCGTTGGGCTTGTTTCGAAGCTTAATACGGCCTGCACTACGTTCTGACCGTAAAATGCAGTAATTTGGGTGTTTAAACGTCGAACTATCTCAATCGGAAAGGAAATTACGGTCATTTTGCGTTAAAATCGACGAATGATCGAGTTTTGCGAGTCGTTGGGCTTGTTTCGAAGCTTAATGCGGCGTGCACTACGTTCTGACCGTAAAATGCAGTAATTTGGGCGTTTAAACGTCGAAATATCTCAATCGGAAAGGAAATTACGGTCATTTTACGTTAAAATCGACGAATGATCGAGTTTTGCGTGTCGTTGGGCTTGTTTCGAAGCTTAATGCGGCGTGCACTACGTTCTGACCGTAAGATGCAGTAATTTGGGCGTTTAAACGTCGAAATATCTCAATCGGAAAGGAAATTACGGTCATTTTTCGTTAAAATCGACGAATGATCGCGTTTTGCGAGTCGTTAGGCTTGTTGCGAAGCTTAATACGGCGTGCACTACGTTCTGCACGTAAAATGCAGTAATTTGGGCGTTTAAACGTCGAAATATCTAAATCGGAAAGGAAATTACGGTCATTTTCCGTTAAAATCGACGAATGATCGAGTTTTGCGAGTCGTTGGGCTTGTTTCGAAGCTTAATACGGCGTGCACTATGTTCTGTACGTAAAATGCAGTAATTTGGGCGTTTAAACGTCGACATATCTCAATCGGAATGGAAATTACGGTCATTTTTCGTTAAAATCGACGAATGATCGAGTTTTGCGAGTCGTTGGGCTTGTTTCGAAGCTTAATACGGCCTGCACTACGTTCTGACCGTAAAATGCAGTAATTTGGGTGTTTAAACGTCGAACTATCTCAATCGGAAAGGAAATTACGGTCATTTTGCGTTAAAATCGACGAATGATCGAGTTTTGCGAGTCGTTGGGCTTGTTTCGAAGCTTAATGCGGCGTGCACTACGTTCTGACCGTAAAATGCAGTAATTTGGGCGTTTAAACGTCGAAATATCTCAATCGGAAAGGAAATTACGGTCATTTTACGTTAAAATCGACGAATGATCGAGTTTTGCGTGTCGTTGGGCTTGTTTCGAAGCTTAATGCGGCGTGCACTACGTTCTGACCGTAAGATGCAGTAATTTGGGCGTTTAAACGTCGAAATATCTCAATCGGAAAGGAAATTACGGTCATTTTTCGTTAAAATCGACGAATGATCGCGTTTTGCGAGTCGTTAGGCTTGTTGCGAAGCTTAATACGGCGTGCACTACGTTCTGCACGTAAAATGCAGTAATTTGGGCGTTTAAACGTCGAAATATCTAAATCGGAAAGGAAATTACGGTCATTTTCCGTTAAAATCGACGAATGATCGAGTTTTGCGAGTCGTTGGGCTTGTTTCGAAGCTTAATACGGCGTGCACTACGTTCTGCACGTAAAGTGCAGTAATTTGGGCGTTTAAACGTCGAAATATCTCAATCGGAAAGGAAATTACGGTCATTTTTCGTTAAAATCGACGAATGATCGAGTTTTGCAAGTCGTTGGGCTTGTTTCGAAGCTTAATACGGCGTGCACTACGTTCTGCACGTAAAATGCAGTAATTTGGGCGTTTAAACGTCGAAATATCTCAATCGGAAAGGAAATTACGGTCATTTTTCGTTAAAATCGACGAATGATCGAGTTTTGCTAGTCGTTAGGCTTGTTTCGAAGCTTAATCCGGCGTGCACTACGTTCTGCACGTAAAATGCAGTAATTTGGGCGTTTAAACGTCGAAATATCTCAATCGGAAAGGAAATTACGGTCATTTTTCGTTAAAATCGACAAATGATCCAGTTTTGCGAGTCGTTGGGCTTGTTTCGAAGCTTAATACGGCGTGCACTACGTTCTGCACGTAAAATGCAGTAATTTGGGCGTTTAAACGTCGACATATCTCAATCGGAAAGGAAATTACGGTCATTTTTCGTTAAAATCGACGAATGATCGAGTTTTGCGAGTCGTTGGGCTTGTTTCGAAGCTTAATACGGCCTGCACTACGTTCTGACCGTAAAATGCAGTAATTTGGGCGTTTAAACGTCGAACTATCTCAATCGGAAAGGAACTTACGGTCATTTTGCGTTAAAATCGACGAATGATCGAGTTTTGCGAGTCGTTGGGCTTGTTTCGAAGCTTAATGCGGCGTGCACTACGTTCTGCACGTAAAATGCAGTAATTTGGGCGTTTAAACGTCGAAATATCTCAATCGGAAAGGAAATTACGGTCATTTTTCGTTAAAATCGACGAATGATCGAGTTTTGCGAGTCGTTGGGCTTGTTTCGAAGCTTAATGCGGCGTGCACTACGTTCTGACCGTAAAATGCAGTAATTTGGGCGTTTAAACGTCGAAATATCTCAATCGGAAAGGAAATTACGGTCATTTTGCGTTAAAATCGACGAATGATCGAGTTTTGCGAGTCGTTGGGCTTGTTTCGAAGCTTAATACGGCGTGCACTACGTTCTGCACGTAAAATGCAGTAATTTGGGCGTTTAAACGTCGAAATATCTCAATCGGAAAGGAAATTACGGTCATTTTTCGTTAAAATCGACGAATGATCGAGTTTTGCGAGTCGTTGGGCTTGTTTCGAAGCTTAATACGGCGTGCACTATGTTCTGTACGTAAAATGCAGTAATTTGGGCGTTTAAACGTCGACATATCTCAATCGGAATGGAAATTACGGTCATTTTTCGTTAAAGTCGACGAATGATCGAGTTTTGCGAGTCGTTGGGCTTGTTTCGAAGCTTAATACGGCCTGCACTACGTTCTGACCGTAAAATGCAGTAATTTGGGTGTTTAAACGTCGAACTATCTCAATCGGAAAGGAAATTACGGTCATTTTGCGTTAAAATCGACGAATGATCGAGTTTTGCGAGTCGTTGGGCTTGTTTCGAAGCTTAATGCGGCGTGCACTACGTTCTGACCGTAAAATGCAGTAATTTGGGCGTTTAAACGTCGAAATATCTCAATCGGAAAGGAAATTACGGTCATTTTACGTTAAAATCGACGAATGATCGAGTTTTGCGAGTCGTTGGGCTTGTTTCGAAGCTTAATGCGGCGTGCACTACGTTCTGACCGTAAGATGCAGTAATTTGGGCGTTTAAACGTCGAAATATCTCAATCGGAAAGGAAATTACGGTCATTTTTCGTTAAAATCGACGAATGATCGCGTTTTGCGAGTCGTTAGGCTTGTTGCGAAGCTTAATACGGCGTGCACTACGTTCTGCACGTAAAATGCAGTAATTTGGGCGTTTAAACGTCGAAATATCTAAATCGGAAAGGAAATTACGGTCATTTTCCGTTAAAATCGACGAATGATCGAGTTTTGCGAGTCGTTGGGCTTGTTTCGAAGCTTAATACGGCGAGCACTACGTTCTGCACGTAAAGTGCAGTAATTTGGGCGTTTAAACGTCGAAATATCTCAATCGGAAAGGAAATTACGGTCATTTTTCGTTAAAATCGACGAATGATCGAGTTTTGCAAGTCGTTGGGCTTGTTTCGAAGCTTAATACGGCGTGCACTACGTTCTGCACGTAAAATGCAGTAATTTGGGCGTTTAAACGTCGAAATATCTCAATCGGAAAGGAAATTACGGTCATTTTTCGTTAAAATCGACGAATGATCGAGTTTTGCTAGTCGTTAGGCTTGTTTCGAAGCTTAATCCGGCGTGCACTACGTTCTGCACGTAAAATGCAGTAATTTGGGCGTTTAAACGTCGAAATATCTCAATCGGAAAGGAAATTACGGTCATTTTTCGTTAAAATCGACAAATGTTCCAGTTTTGCGAGTCGTTGGGCTTGTTTCGAAGCTTAATACGGCGTGCACTACGTTCTGCACGTAAAATGCAGTAATTTGGGCGTTTAAACGTCGACATATCTCAATCGGAAAGGAAATTACGGTCATTTTTCGTTAAAATCGACGAATGATCGAGTTTTGCGAGTCGTTGGGCTTGTTTCGAAGCTTAATACGGCCTGCACTACGTTCTGACCGTAAAATGCAGTAATTTGGGCGTTTAAACGTCGAACTATCTCAATCGGAAAGGAACTTACGGTCATTTTGCGTTAAAATCGACGAATGATCGAGTTTTGCGAGTCGTTGGGCTTGTTTCGAAGCTTAATGCGGCGTGCACTACGTTCTGACCGTAAAATGCACTAATTTGGGCGTTTAAACGTCGAAATATCTCAATCGGAAAGGAAATTACGGTCATTTTTCGTTAAAATCGGCGAATGATCGAGTTTTGCGAGTCGTTGGGCTTGTTTCGAAGCTTAATACGGCGTGCACTACGTTCTACACGTAAAATGCAGTAATTTGGGCGTTTAAACGTCGAAATATCTCAATCGGAAAGGAAATTACGGTCATTTTGCGTTAAAATCGACGAATGATCGAGTTTTGCGAGTCGTTGGGCTTGTTTCGAAGCTTAATACGGCGTGCACTACGTTCTGACCGTAAGATGCAGTAATTTGGGCGTTTAAACGTCGAAATATCTCAATCGGAAAGGAAATTACGGACATTTTTCGTTAAAATCGACGAATGATCGAGTTTTGCGAGTCGTTGGGCTTGTTTCGAAGCTTAATACGGCGTGCACTATGTTCTGACCGTAAAATGCAGCAATTTGGGCGTTTAAACGTCGAAATATCTCAATCGGAAAGGAAATTACGGTCATTTTTCGTTAAAATCGACGAATGATCGAGTTTTGCGAGTCGTTGGGCTTGTTTCGAAGCTTAATACGGCGTGCACTACGTTCTGCACGTAAAATGCAGTAATTTGGGCGTTTAAACGTCGAAATATCTCAATCGGAAAGGAAATTACGGTCATTTTTCGTTAAAATCGACGAATGATCGAGTTTTGCGAGTCGTTGGGCTTGTTTCGAAGCTTAATACGGCGTGCACTACGTTCTGACCGTAAAATGCAGTAATTTGGGCGTTTAAACGTCGAAATATCTCAATCGGAAAGGAAATTACTGTCATTTTCCGTCAAAATCGACGAATAATCGAGTTTTGCGAGTCGTTGGGCTTGTTTCGAAGCTTAATACGGCGTGCACTACGTTCTGACAGTAAAATGCAGTAATTTGGGCGTTTAAACGTCGAAATATCTCAATCGGAAAGGAAATTACTGTCATTTTCCGTCAAAATCGACGAATAATCGAGTTTTGCGAGTCGTTGGGCTTGTTTCGAAGCTTAATACGGCCTGCACTACGTTCTGACCGTAAAATGCAGTAATTTGGGCGTTTAAACGTCGAAATATCTCAATCGGAAAGGAAATTACTGTCATTTTCCGTCAAAATCCACGAATAATCGAGTTTTGCGAGTCGTTGGGCTTGTTTCGAAGCTTAATACGGCGTGCACTACGTTCTGACCGTAAAATGCAGTAATTTGGGCGTTTAAACGTCGAAATATCTCAATCGGAAAGGAAATTACGGTCATTTTTCGTTAAAATCGACGAATGATCGAGTTTTGCGAGTCGTGGGGCTTGTTTCGAAGCTTAATACGGCGTGCACTATGTTGTGACCGTCAGATGCAGTAATTTGGGCGTTTAAACGTCGAAATATCTCAATCGGAAAGGAAATTACGGTCATTTTTCGTTAAAATCGACGAATGATCGAGTTTTGCGAGTCGTTGGGCTTGTTTCGAAGCTTAATACGGCGTGCACTACGTTCTGCACGTAAAATGCAGTAACTTGGGCGTTTAAACGTCGAAATATCTCAATCGGAAAGGAAATTACGGTCATTTTTCGTTAAAATCGACGAATGATCGAGTTTTGCGAGTCGTTGGGCTTGTTTCGAAGCTTAATACGGCGTGCACTATGTTCTGTACGTAAAATGCAGTAATTTGGGCGTTTAAACGTCGAAATATCGCAATCGGAAAGGAAATTACGGTCATTTTTCGTTAAAATCGACGAATGATCGAGTTTTGCGAGTCGTTGGGCTTGTTTGGAAGCTTAATACGGCGTGCACTACGTTCTGCACGTAAAATGCAGTAATTTGGGCGTTTAAACGTCGAAATATCTCAATCGGAAAGGAAATTACGGTCATTTTTCGTTAAAATCGACGAATGATCCAGTTTTGCGAGTCGTTGGGCTTGTTTCGAAGCTTAATACGGCGTGCATTACGTTCTGACCGTAAAATGCAGTAATTTGGGCGTTTAAACGTCGAAATATCTCAATCGGAAAGGAAATTACGGACATTTTTCGTTAAAATCGACGAATGATCGAGTTTTGCGAGTCGTTGGGCTTGTTTCGAAGCTTAATACGGCGTGCACTACGTTCTGCACGTAAAATGCAGTAATTTGGGCGTTTAAACGTCGAAATATCTCAATCGGAAAGGAAATTACGGTCATTTTGCGTTAAAATCGACGAATGATCGATATTTGCGAGTCGTTGGGCTTGTTTCGAAGCTTAATGCGGCGTGCACTACGTTCTGACCGTAAAATGCAGTAATTTGGGCGTTTAAACGTCGAAATATCTCAATCGGAAAGGAAATTACGGTCATTTTTCGTTAAAATCGACGAATGATCAGGTTTTGCGAGTCGTTGGGCTTGTTACGAAGCTTAATACGGCGTGCACTACGTTCTACACGTAAAATGCAGTAATTTGGGCGTTTAAACGTCGAAATATCTCAATCGGAAAGGAAATTACGGTCATTTTTCGTTAAAATCGACGAATGATCGAGTTTTGCGAGTCGTTGGGCTTGTTTCGAAGCTTAATACGGCCTGCACTACGTTCTGACCGTAAAATGCAGTAATTTGGGCGTTTCAACGTCGAACTATCTCAATCGGAAAGGAAATTACGGTCATTTTGCGTTAAAATCGACGAATGATCGAGTTTTGCGAGTCGTTGGGCTTGTTTCGAAGCTTAATGCGGCGTGCACTACGTTCTGACCGTAACATGCAGTAATTTGGGCGTTTAAACGTCGAAATATCTCAATCGGAAAGGAAATTACGGTCATTTTTCGTTAAAATCGACGAATGATCGAGTTTTGCGAGTCGTTGGGTTTGTTTCGAAGCTTAATACGGCGTGCACTACGTTCTACACGTAAAATGCAGTAATTTGGGCGTTTAAACGTCGAAATATCTCAATCGGAAAGGAAATTACGGTCATTTTGCGTTAAAATCGACGAATGATCGAGTTTTGCGAGTCGTTGGGCTTGTTTCGAAGCTTAATACGGCGTGCACTACGTTCTGACCGTAAGATGCAGTAATTTGGGCGTTTAAACGTCGAAATATCTCAATCGGAAAGGAAATTACGGTCATTTTTCGTTAAAATCGACGAATGATCGAGTTTTGCGAGTCGTTGGGCTTGTTTCGAAGCTTAAGACGGCGTGCACTACGTTCTGCACGTAAAATGCAGTAATTTGGGCGTTTAAACGTCGAACTATCTCAATCGGAAAGGAAATTACGGTCATTTTTCGTTAAAATCGACGAATGATCGCGTTTTGCGAGTCGTTAGGCTTGTTTCGAAGCTTAATACGGCGTGCACTACGTTCTGCACGTAAAATGCAGTAATTTGGGCGTTTAAACGTCGAAATATCTCAATCGGAAAGGAAATTACGGTCATTTTTCGTTAAAATCGACGAATGATCGAGTTTTGCGAGTCGTTGGGCTTGTTTCGAAGCTTAAGACGGCGTGCACTACGTTCTGCACGTAAAATGCAGTAATTTGGGCGTTTAAACATCGAAATATCTCAATCGGAAAGGAAATTACGGTCATTTTTCGTTAAAATCGACGAATGATCGAGTTTTGCGAGTCGTTAGGCTTGTTTCGAAGCTTAATACGGCGTGCACTACGTTCTGCACGTAAAATGCAGTAATTTGGGCGTTTAAACGTCGAAATATCTCAATCGGAAAGGAAATTACGGTCATTTTTCGTTAAAATCGACGAATGATCCAGTTTTGCGAGTCGTTGGGCTTGTTTCGAAGCTTAATACGGCGTGCACTACGTTCTGCACGTAAAATGCAGTAATTTGGGCGTTTAAACGTCGACATATCTCAATCGGAATGGAAATTACGGTCATTTTTCGTTAAAATCGACGAATGATCGAGTTTTGCGAGTCGTTGGGCTTGTTTCGAAGCTTAATACGGCCTGCACTACGTTCTGACCGTAAAATGCAGTAATTTGGGCGTTTAAACGTCGAACTATCTCAATCGGAAAGGAAATTACGGTCATTTTGCGTTAAAATCGACGAATGATCGAGTTTTGCGAGTCGTTGGGCTTGTTTCGAAGCTTAATGCGGCGTGCACTACGTTCTGACCGTAAAATGCAGTAATTTGGGCGTTTAAACGTCGAAATATCTCAATCGGAAAGGAAATTACGGTCATTTTTCGTTAAAATCGACGAATGATCGAGTTTTGCGAGTCGTTGGGCTTGTTTCGAAGCTTAATACGGCGTGCACTACGTTCTGCACGTAAACTGCAGTAATTTGGGCGTTTAAACGTCGAAATTTCTCAATCGGAAAGGAAATTACGGTCATTTTTCGTTAAAATCGACGAATGATCGAGTTTTGCGAGTCGTTGGGCTTGTTTCGAAGCTTAATACGGCGTGCACTACGTTCTGCACGTAAAATGCAGTAATTTGGGCGTTTAAACGTCGAAATATCTCAATCGGAAAGGAAATTACGGTCATTTTTCGTTAAAATCGACGAATGATCGAGTTTTGCGAGTCGTTGGGCTTGTTTCGAAGCTTAATCCGGCGTGCACTACGTTCTGCACGTAAAATGCAGTAATTTGGGCGTTTAAACGTCGAAATATCTCAATCGGAAAGGAAATTACGGTCATTTTTCGTTAAAATCGACGAATGATCCAGTTTTGCGAGTCGTTGGGCTTGTTTCGAAGCTTAATACGGCGTGCACTACGTTCTGCACGTAAAATGCAGTAATTTGGGCGTTTAAACGTCGAAATATCTCAATCGGAAAGGAAATTACGGTCATTTTTCGTTAAAATCGACGAATGATCGAGTTTTGCGAGTCGTTGGGCTTGTTTCGAAGCTTAATACGGCGTGCACTACGTTCTGCACGTAAAATGCAGTAATTTGGGCGTTTAAACGTCGAAATATCTCAATCGGAAAGGAAATTACGGTCATTTTTCGTTAAAATCGACGAATGATCGAGTTTTGCGAGTCGTTAGGCTTGTTTCGAAGCTTAATACGGCGTGCACTACGTTCTGCACGTAAAATGCAGTAATTTGGGCGTTTAAACGTCGAAATATCTCAATCGGAAAGGAAATTACGGTCATTTTTCGTTAAAATCGACGAATGATCCAGTTTTGCGAGTCGTTGGGCTTGTTTCGAAGCTTAATACGGCGTGCACTACGTTCTGACCGTAAAATGCAGTAATTTGGGCGTTTAAACGTCGAAATATCTCAATCGGAAAGGAAATTACGGACATTTTTCGTTAAAATCGACGAATGATCGAGTTTTGCGAGTCGTTGGGCTTGTTTCGAAGCTTAATACGGCGTGCACTACGTTCTGCACGTAAAATGCAGTAATTTGGGCGTTTAAACGTCGAAATATCTCAATCGGAAAGGAAATTACGGTCATTTTGCGTTAAAATCGACGAATGATCGAGTTTTGCGAGTCTTTGGGCTTGTTTCGAAGCTTAATGCGGCGTGCACTACGTTCTGACCGTAAAATGCAGTAATTTGGGCGTTTAAACGTCGAAATATCTCAATCGGAAAGGAAATTACGGTCATTTTGCGTTAAAATCGACGAATGATCGAGTTTTGCGAGTCGTTGGGCTTGTTTCGAAGCTTAATACGGCGTGCACTACGTTCTGCACGTAAAATGCAGTAATTTGGGCGTTTAAACGTCGAAATATCTCAATCGGAAAGGAAATTACGGTCATTTTTCGTTAAAATCGACGAATGATCGAGTTTTGCGAGTCGTTAGGCTTGTTTCGAAGCTTAATACGGCGTGCACTACGTTCTGCACGTAAAATGCAGTAATTTGGGCGTTTAAACGTCGAAATATCTCAATCGGAAAGGAAATTACGGTCATTTTGCGTTAAAATCGACGAATGATCGAGTTTTGCGAGTCGTTGGGCTTGTTTCGAAGCTTAATACGGCGTGCACTACGTTCTGACCGTAAGATGCAGTAATTTGGGCGTTTAAACGTCGAAATATCTCAATCGGAAAGGAAATTACGGTCATTTTTCGTTAAAATCGACGAATGATCGAGTTTTGCGAGTCGTTGGGCTTGTTTCGAAGCTTAAGACGGCGTGCACTACGTTCTGCACGTAAAATGCAGTAATTTGGGCGTTTAAACGTCGAACTATCTCAATCGGAAAGGAAATTACGGTCATTTTTCGTTAAAATCGACGAATGATCGCGTTTTGCGAGTCGTTAGGCTTGTTTCGAAGCTTAATACGGCGTGCACTACGTTCTGCACGTAAAATGCAGTAATTTGGGCGTTTAAACGTCGAAATATCTCAATCGGAAAGGAAATTACGGTCATTTTTCGTTAAAATCGACGAATGATCGAGTTTTGCGAGTCGTTGGGCTTGTTTCGAAGCTTAAGACGGCGTGCACTACGTTCTGCACGTAAAATGCAGTAATTTGGGCGTTTAAACATCGAAATATCTCAATCGGAAAGGAAATTACGGTCATTTTTCGTTAAAATCGACGAATGATCGAGTTTTGCGAGTCGTTAGGCTTGTTTCGAAGCTTAATACGGCGTGCACTACGTTCTGCACGTAAAATGCAGTAATTTGGGCGTTTAAACGTCGAAATATCTCAATCGGAAAGGAAATTACGGTCATTTTTCGTTAAAATCGACGAATGATCCAGTTTTGCGAGTCGTTGGGCTTGTTTCGAAGCTTAATACGGCGTGCACTACGTTCTGCACGTAAAATGCAGTAATTTGGGCGTTTAAACGTCGACATATCTCAATCGGAATGGAAATTACGGTCATTTTTCGTTAAAATCGACGAATGATCGAGTTTTGCGAGTCGTTGGGCTTGTTTCGAAGCTTAATACGGCCTGCACTACGTTCTGACCGTAAAATGCAGTAATTTGGGCGTTTAAACGTCGAACTATCTCAATCGGAAAGGAAATTACGGTCATTTTGCGTTAAAATCGACGAATGATCGAGTTTTGCGAGTCGTTGGGCTTGTTTCGAAGCTTAATGCGGCGTGCACTACGTTCTGACCGTAAAATGCAGTAATTTGGGCGTTTAAACGTCGAAATATCTCAATCGGAAAGGAAATTACGGTCATTTTTCGTTAAAATCGACGAATGATCGAGTTTTGCGAGTCGTTGGGCTTGTTTCGAAGCTTAATACGGCGTGCACTACGTTCTGCACGTAAACTGCAGTAATTTGGGCGTTTAAACGTCGAAATTTCTCAATCGGAAAGGAAATTACGGTCATTTTTCGTTAAAATCGACGAATGATCGAGTTTTGCGAGTCGTTGGGCTTGTTTCGAAGCTTAATACGGCGTGCACTACGTTCTGCACGTAAAATGCAGTAATTTGGGCGTTTAAACGTCGAAATATCTCAATCGGAAAGGAAATTACGGTCATTTTTCGTTAAAATCGACGAATGATCGAGTTTTGCGAGTCGTTGGGCTTGTTTCGAAGCTTAATCCGGCGTGCACTACGTTCTGCACGTAAAATGCAGTAATTTGGGCGTTTAAACGTCGAAATATCTCAATCGGAAAGGAAATTACGGTCATTTTTCGTTAAAATCGACGAATGATCCAGTTTTGCGAGTCGTTGGGCTTGTTTCGAAGCTTAATACGGCGTGCACTACGTTCTGCACGTAAAATGCAGTAATTTGGGCGTTTAAACGTCGAAATATCTCAATCGGAAAGGAAATTACGGTCATTTTTCGTTAAAATCGACGAATGATCGAGTTTTGCGAGTCGTTGGGCTTGTTTCGAAGCTTAATACGGCGTGCACTACGTTCTGCACGTAAAATGCAGTAATTTGGGCGTTTAAACGTCGAAATATCTCAATCGGAAAGGAAATTACGGTCATTTTTCGTTAAAATCGACGAATGATCGAGTTTTGCGAGTCGTTAGGCTTGTTTCGAAGCTTAATACGGCGTGCACTACGTTCTGCACGTAAAATGCAGTAATTTGGGCGTTTAAACGTCGAAATATCTCAATCGGAAAGGAAATTACGGTCATTTTTCGTTAAAATCGACGAATGATCCAGTTTTGCGAGTCGTTGGGCTTGTTTCGAAGCTTAATACGGCGTGCACTACGTTCTGACCGTAAAATGCAGTAATTTGGGCGTTTAAACGTCGAAATATCTCAATCGGAAAGGAAATTACGGACATTTTTCGTTAAAATCGACGAATGATCGAGTTTTGCGAGTCGTTGGGCTTGTTTCGAAGCTTAATACGGCGTGCACTACGTTCTGCACGTAAAATGCAGTAATTTGGGCGTTTAAACGTCGAAATATCTCAATCGGAAAGGAAATTACGGTCATTTTGCGTTAAAATCGACGAATGATCGAGTTTTGCGAGTCTTTGGGCTTGTTTCGAAGCTTAATGCGGCGTGCACTACGTTCTGACCGTAAAATGCAGTAATTTGGGCGTTTAAACGTCGAAATATCTCAATCGGAAAGGAAATTACGGTCATTTTGCGTTAAAATCGACGAATGATCGAGTTTTGCGAGTCGTTGGGCTTGTTTCGAAGCTTAATACGGCGTGCACTACGTTCTGCACGTAAAATGCAGTAATTTGGGCGTTTAAACGTCGAAATATCTCAATCGGAAAGGAAATTACGGTCATTTTTCGTTAAAATCGACGAATGATCGAGTTTTGCGAGTCGTTAGGCTTGTTTCGAAGCTTAATACGGCGTGCACTACGTTCTGCACGTAAAATGCAGTAATTTGGGCGTTTAAACGTCGAAATATCTCAATCGGAAAGGAAATTACGGTCATTTTTCGTTAAAATCGACGAATGATCCAGTTTTGCGAGTCGTTGGGCTTGTTTCGAAGCTTAATACGGCGTGCACTACGTTCTGACCGTAAAATGCAGTAATTTGGGCGTTTAAACGTCGAAATATCTCAATCGGAAAGGAAATTACGGACATTTTTCGTTAAAATCGACGAATGATCGAGTTTTGCGAGTCGTTGGGCTTGTTTCGAAGCTTAATACGGCGTGCACTACGTTCTGCACGTAAAATGCAGTAATTTGGGCGTTTAAACGTCGAAATATCTCAATCGGAAAGGAAATTACGGTCATTTTGCGTTAAAATCGACGAATGATCGAGTTTTGCGAGTCTTTGGGCTTGTTTCGAAGCTTAATGCGGCGTGCACTACGTTCTGACCGTAAAATGCAGTAATTTGGGCGTTTAAACGTCGAAATATCTCAATCGGAAAGGAAATTACGGTCATTTTGCGTTAAAATCGACGAATGATCGAGTTTTGCGAGTCGTTGGGCTTGTTTCGAAGCTTAATACGGCGTGCACTACGTTCTGCACGTAAAATGCAGTAATTTGGGCGTTTAAACGTCGAAATATCTCAATCGGAAAGGAAATTACGGTCATTTTTCGTTAAAATCGACGAATGATCGAGTTTTGCGAGTCGTTGGGCTTGTTTCGAAGCTTAATACGGCGTGCACTATGTTCTGTACGTAAAATGCAGTAATTTGGGCGTTTAAACGTCGACATATCTCAATCGGAATGGAAATTACGGTCATTTTTCGTTAAAGTCGACGAATGATCGAGTTTTGCGAGTCGTTGGGCTTGTTTCGAAGCTTAATACGGCCTGCACTACGTTCTGACCGTAAAATGCAGTAATTTGGGTGTTTAAACGTCGAACTATCTCAATCGGAAAGGAAATTACGGTCATTTTGCGTTAAAATCGACGAATGATCGAGTTTTGCGAGTCGTTGGGCTTGTTTCGAAGCTTAATGCGGCGTGCACTACGTTCTGACCGTAAAATGCAGTAATTTGGGCGTTTAAACGTCGAAATATCTCAATCGGAAAGGAAATTACGGTCATTTTACGTTAAAATCGACGAATGATCGAGTTTTGCGAGTCGTTGGGCTTGTTTCGAAGCTTAATGCGGCGTGCACTACGTTCTGACCGTAAGATGCAGTAATTTGGGCGTTTAAACGTCGAAATATCTCAATCGGAAAGGAAATTACGGTCATTTTTCGTTAAAATCGACGAATGATCGCGTTTTGCGAGTCGTTAGGCTTGTTGCGAAGCTTAATACGGCGTGCACTACGTTCTGCACGTAAAATGCAGTAATTTGGGCGTTTAAACGTCGAAATATCTAAATCGGAAAGGAAATTACGGTCATTTTCCGTTAAAATCGACGAATGATCGAGTTTTGCGAGTCGTTGGGCTTGTTTCGAAGCTTAATACGGCGAGCACTACGTTCTGCACGTAAAGTGCAGTAATTTGGGCGTTTAAACGTCGAAATATCTCAATCGGAAAGGAAATTACGGTCATTTTTCGTTAAAATCGACGAATGATCGAGTTTTGCAAGTCGTTGGGCTTGTTTCGAAGCTTAATACGGCGTGCACTACGTTCTGCACGTAAAATGCAGTAATTTGGGCGTTTAAACGTCGAAATATCTCAATCGGAAAGGAAATTACGGTCATTTTTCGTTAAAATCGACGAATGATCGAGTTTTGCTAGTCGTTAGGCTTGTTTCGAAGCTTAATCCGGCGTGCACTACGTTCTGCACGTAAAATGCAGTAATTTGGGCGTTTAAACGTCGAAATATCTCAATCGGAAAGGAAATTACGGTCATTTTTCGTTAAAATCGACAAATGTTCCAGTTTTGCGAGTCGTTGGGCTTGTTTCGAAGCTTAATACGGCGTGCACTACGTTCTGCACGTAAAATGCAGTAATTTGGGCGTTTAAACGTCGACATATCTCAATCGGAAAGGAAATTACGGTCATTTTTCGTTAAAATCGACGAATGATCGAGTTTTGCGAGTCGTTGGGCTTGTTTCGAAGCTTAATACGGCCTGCACTACGTTCTGACCGTAAAATGCAGTAATTTGGGCGTTTAAACGTCGAACTATCTCAATCGGAAAGGAACTTACGGTCATTTTGCGTTAAAATCGACGAATGATCGAGTTTTGCGAGTCGTTGGGCTTGTTTCGAAGCTTAATGCGGCGTGCACTACGTTCTGACCGTAAAATGCACTAATTTGGGCGTTTAAACGTCGAAATATCTCAATCGGAAAGGAAATTACGGTCATTTTTCGTTAAAATCGGCGAATGATCGAGTTTTGCGAGTCGTTGGGCTTGTTTCGAAGCTTAATACGGCGTGCACTACGTTCTACACGTAAAATGCAGTAATTTGGGCGTTTAAACGTCGAAATATCTCAATCGGAAAGGAAATTACGGTCATTTTGCGTTAAAATCGACGAATGATCGAGTTTTGCGAGTCGTTGGGCTTGTTTCGAAGCTTAATACGGCGTGCACTACGTTCTGACCGTAAGATGCAGTAATTTGGGCGTTTAAACGTCGAAATATCTCAATCGGAAAGGAAATTACGGACATTTTTCGTTAAAATCGACGAATGATCGAGTTTTGCGAGTCGTTGGGCTTGTTTCGAAGCTTAATACGGCGTGCACTATGTTCTGACCGTAAAATGCAGCAATTTGGGCGTTTAAACGTCGAAATATCTCAATCGGAAAGGAAATTACGGTCATTTTTCGTTAAAATCGACGAATGATCGAGTTTTGCGAGTCGTTGG